>NC_090318.1:14442065-14626988 GCF_039906515.1 Pseudorca crassidens
TACACAAACACTAACACAGGGCTGGGATTCAATGCACAGTCCATACCAGCAAAGGCACACACACCACACCACACTGTGACTCAATGTTCAGATTATACCAGCACACACACACGGCTCACTCTGTCCTAGTGCACAGAATATAACATCACACACACACCCCACACTGTGACTCAATGCACAGCCTGTACATACACACACACACAGCTCACTGTGACAAAATATGCAGCCTATACCAGCACACACACACACACACCCTCAATGTTACACAATGGTCAGCCTATATCAGAACATGCAGACACACACACACATCACTCTGACTCACTGCACATCCTATACCAGTGCACTCACACACACACACACATGGCTGACTGTGAATCAATGCACACTCTGTACCAGGACACACAAACACACACACACACGGCTCCCTGTGACTCAGTGCACAGGATATGCTAGCAGACATACACACACAGAGAAGCACATACGGCAAAATGTGAGTCAATCCACAGCCCATACCTCCACACACGCACACATACTGACACTCAAAAACACAGCTCAGTGTGATTCAATGCAAATCCTAAACTAGAAAGTGCACACACACAGACACAAACCTCCCTATGAATCAGTGCATAGCATATAACATCACACACATACACCTCACTGTGACTCAATGTGCTGCCTCTACCTGCACACACACACAAGAAAAACTCAATATGACTCAATGAGCAGGCTGTACCAGCACACATATACACACATGTGCACACAGACCTCAGTGTGCCTCAATTGTCAGCCTATACCAGAACACACAGACACACACACCTCCCACTCTGACTCAATGCACAACCTATACCAGCGTGCACACACACTCACATGGCACAGTGAATCAAGGCACAATTTTACCAGCACATGCACACACACCTCAGAGTGATTCAAAGCTCAGCCTATACCAGCAAACACACACACACAAACACAGACATGCACAGATGCAGGCCTCACTGTGACTCAATGCACAGCCTATACCGGTACACACACACACACACCAACACGCACTCACACATGGCTCACTGGTACTCAATAAATCGCCTATACCAGCACACACACACACAGCGCACTGTGACTCAATGCAGTCTGTATCACCCACACTCACACACACACCCATGAGTCAATAAAGCCCATACCAGCACAATAAAGCCCATACCAGCACACAAACTCACATGCACACACACACACACGAGACTGTGACTCAAAACGCTTCCTGTACCAGCACACACACACACAAACACCTCACTGTGACTCAATGCACAGCCTATACGAGCACACACATACACACACAGCTCACAGTGACTCAATACAGAGTCTATACCAGCGCACACACAGACACACAGCCCACTCTGTCTCAATTGTCATCTAGTGCCAGCACACACACACACACAAACACACAAACACACACAGCCGTTCAGGTCAAAGTGGATAAAACCACAGTCCACACCATCACAGCACACACACACCGCACTACTCACTGTGACTCAATGCACAGTCTACACCAGCAAATACACACACACATACACAAACAACTCCCACACATTCAACTGTGACTCAGTGCTCTGACTATACCAGCTCCCCACACACACATGGTTCACTGTGACTCAGTGCACAGCAAATAACTGTACACACACACCCCTACACACACATATTGCTCAGTTTGACCTAACGAACAGTCTGTAACACCACATACACACATGCACACCTCAGTGACTCAATGTTCAGCCTGTACCATCACACACACACACGCATACACAAATACACGTACACACACTAATACGGCTCGCTGTGATTCAATGCACAGCCTATAACATCACACAGAGACACCCATCACTGTGACTCGAACTGCAGCTTGTACTTGCACATATACACACAAAGACCCACCTTCTGTGACTCAATTCACAGCCTACTGCAGCATACACACAGAAAAACAACCATCACTGTGATTCAATGCACCGCCTATACCACCATACACACAGAGCTCACTGTGAATCAATGCACAGCCTATAGAAGAACACACAAACACTCACTCACACATACCTGACTGTGACTCAGTGAACCACCTATAGCAGCACACACACACACACACAAACATACACTGCTCATTGGACTCAATGCACTGCCTAAACCAGCACACACACACACAAACACACACACACATATGACTCACTGACTCAATGCACAGCCTGTACTGGCACACACACAAGGCTTACTGTGACTCAATGCAGAGTCTACACCAGCATACAAACACATGGCTCACTGTGACTCAATGTAATGCCTATGACAGCACACACACACAGAGACACATGCATGGCTCTCTCTGATTCAATGCACGTACTATACCATCACAAACACACACACACGCACAGTCACTGTGACACAACGCAGACCCTATACCACAACACCCATGCAAAGACACATATGCACGGCTCTTTGTGACTCTATGCACACCCTTTACTATCACATACACACATTCACACATGGCTCATTGTGAATCAGTGCACAGTCTGTAGTTCCAGGTATACACACACAGACACACACCTCAGTGACTCAATGCAAAGCCCATACCATCACACACACACACACATACACACACAGCTCACTGTGAATCAGTGTACAGTCTTCAGCTCCATGTACATACACACACAACACACCTTAGTGAATCAATGCAGAGACCATACCAGCATACACACACACATACACACACCTGAGACTCAATGCTCTGCCTATTCCAGCACACACACACACACAGGCACACACACGGCTCACTGTCATTCAATACCAGCCTGTACCTGCACACACACACACTCACACACACCGCCGTGTGACTCAATGCAGATGATACCACCACACAGACACACAGACACACACACACCTGTCTGAGACTCAATGCCAAGCCCATACAAGTAAACAGACACACAAAACAAAGGCTCACTGAGACTCAATGAACAGTGTATACTAGCACATACAAACACATGGCTCAATGTGAGTCAATGCATAGCCTATACCCGCACACACACACACAGAAACACACCTTAACATGGCTCAGTGTACAGACTATAGCAGTACACACACACACAAACACACACCGCTCAGTGATTCAATGCAAATCCCATATCAACATACACATACACATACACTCACCTAGGTGTGACTCAATTCTCAGCATATAGCAGCACACACACACACCTTACTGTGACTCATGCAGACTCTACAGCACCAAATACACAACACTAACACAGGGCTGTGATTCAATGCACAGCCTATAACACCACACAGAGACACCCATCACTGTGACTCAAACCGCAGCCTGTACATGCACATACACACACAAAGACCCACTTTCTGTGACTCAATACACAGCCTACTGCAGCACACACACACACACAAACACAACCATCACTGTGACTCAATGCACCTCCTGTACCAGCTTACACACATGCCTCACTGTGAATCAATGCACAGCCTATACAAGAACACACAAACACTCACACATACCTGACTGTGACTCAGTGAACCACCTATAGCAGCACCCACAAACACACACAAACATACATGATTCACTTGGACTCAATGCACTTCATATATCAGCACACACAAACACACACACACACACATATGACTCACTGACTCCTTGCACAGCCTGTACTGGCACACACACAAGTCTTACTGTGACTCAATGCAGAGTCTCCACCAGCATACAAACACATGGCTCACTGTGACACAATGTAATGCCTATGCCAGCACACACACACAGAGACGCATGCATGGCTCTCTCTGATACAATGCATGTACTATACCATCACAAACACACACACACACACGCACAGTCACTGTGACACAATGCACAGCCTATACCACAACACCCATGCAAAGACACATATGCACGGCTCATTGTGACTCTATGAACACCCTATACTATCACATACACACATTCACACATGGCTCATTGTGAATCAGTGCACAGTCTGTAGTTCCAGGTATACACACACAGACACACACCTCAGTGACTCAATGCAAAGCCCATACCATCACACACACACACACATACACACACAGCTCACTGTGAATCAGTGTACAGTCTTCAGCTCCATGTACATACACACACAACACACCTTAGTGAATCAATGCAGAGACCATACCAGCATACACACACACATACACACACCTGAGACTCAATGCTCTGCCTATTCCAGCACACACACACACGGCTCACTGTGGTTCAATACCAGCCTGTACCTGCACACACACACACTCTCACACACACCGCCGTGTGACTCAATGCAGTTTATACCACCACACAGACACACAAACACACACAAACACCTCTCTGTGACTCAATGCCAAGCCCATACAAGTAAACAGACACACACAACAATGGCTCACTGAGACTCAATGAATAGCGTATAGTAGCACATACAAACACATGGCTCAATGTGAGTCAATGCATAGCCTATACCCGCACACACACACACAGAAACACACCTTAATATGGCTCAGTGTACAGCCTATAGCAGTACACACACACATATCTTACTGTGACTCATGCAGACTCTACAGCACCAAATACACAAACACTAACACAGGGCTGGGATTCAATGCACAGTCCATACCAGCAAAGGCACACACACCACACCACACTGTGACTCAATGTTCAGATTATACCAGCACACACACACGGCTCACTCTGTCCTAGTGCACAGAATATAACATCACACACACCCCCCACACTGTGACTCAATGCACAGCCTGTACCTACCCATACACACACACACAGCTCACTGTGACAAAATATGCAGCCTATACCAGCACACACACACACACACCCTCAATGTTACACAATGGTCAGCCTATATCAGAACATGCAGACACACACACACATCACTCTGACTCACTGCACATCCTATACCAGTGCACTCACACACACACACACATGGCTGACTGTGAATCAATGCACACTCTGTACCAGGACACACACACACACACACACACGGCTCCCTGTGACTTAGTGCACAGGATATGCTAGCAGACATACACACACAGAGAAGCACATACGGCAAAATGTGAGTCAATCCACAGCCCATACCTCCACACACGCACACATACTGACACTCAAAAACACAGCTCAGTGTGATTCAATGCAAATCCTAAACTAGAAAGTGCACACACACAGACACAAACCTCCCTATGAATCAGTGCATAGCATATAACATCACACACATACACCTCACTGTGACTCAATGTGCTGCCTCTACCTGCACACACACACAAAAAAAACTCAATATGACTCAATGAGCAGGCTGTACCAGCACACATATACACACATGTGCACACAGACCTCAGTGTGCCTCAATTGTCAGCCTATACCAGAACACACAGACACACACACCTCCCACTCTGACTCAATGCACAACCTATACCAGCGTGCACACACACTCACATGGCACAGTGAATCAAGGCACAATTTTACCAGCACATGCACACACACCTCAGAGTGATTCAAAGCTCAGCCTATACCAGCAAACACACACACACAAACACAGACATGCACAGATGCAGGCCTCACTGTGACTCAATGCACAGCCTATACCGGTACACACACACACACACCAACACGCACTCACACATGGCTCACTGGTACTCAATAAATCGCCTATACCAGCACACACACACACAGCGCACTGTGACTCAATGCAGTCTGTATCACCCACACTCACACACACACCCATGAGTCAATAAAGCCCATACCAGCACAATAAAGCCCATACCAGCACACAAACTCACATGCACACACACACACACGAGACTGTGACTCAAAACGCTTCCTGTACCAGCACACACACACACAAACACCTCACTGTGACTCAATGCACAGCCTATACGAGCACACACATACACACACAGCTCACAGTGACTCAATACAGAGTCTATACCAGCGCACACACAGACACACAGCCCACTCTGTCTCAATTGTCATCTAGTGCCAGCACACACACACACACAAACACACAAACACACACAGCCGTTCAGGTCAAAGTGGATAAAACCACAGTCCACACCATCACAGCACACACACACCGCACTACTCACTGTGACTCAATGCACAGTCTACACCAGCAAATACACACACACATACACAAACAACTCCCACACATTCAACTGTGACTCAGTGCTCTGACTATACCAGCTCCCCACACACACATGGTTCACTGTGACTCAGTGCACAGCAAATAACTGTACACACACACCCCTACACACACATATTGCTCAGTTTGACCTAACGAACAGTCTGTAACACCACATACACACATGCACACCTCAGTGACTCAATGTTCAGCCTGTACCATCACACACACACACGCATACACAAATACACGTACACACACTAATACGGCTCGCTGTGATTCAATGCACAGCCTATAACATCACACAGAGACACCCATCACTGTGACTCGAACTGCAGCTTGTACTTGCACATATACACACAAAGACCCACCTTCTGTGACTCAATTCACAGCCTACTGCAGCATACACACAGAAAAACAACCATCACTGTGATTCAATGCACCGCCTATACCACCATACACACAGAGCTCACTGTGAATCAATGCACAGCCTATAGAAGAACACACAAACACTCACTCACACATACCTGACTGTGACTCAGTGAACCACCTATAGCAGCACACACACACACACACAAACATACACTGCTCATTGGACTCAATGCACTGCCTAAACCAGCACACACACACACAAACACACACACACATATGACTCACTGACTCAATGCACAGCCTGTACTGGCACACACACAAGGCTTACTGTGACTCAATGCAGAGTCTACACCAGCATACAAACACATGGCTCACTGTGACTCAATGTAATGCCTATGACAGCACACACACACAGAGACACATGCATGGCTCTCTCTGATTCAATGCACGTACTATACCATCACAAACACACACACACGCACAGTCACTGTGACACAACGCAGACCCTATACCACAACACCCATGCAAAGACACATATGCACGGCTCTTTGTGACTCTATGCACACCCTTTACTATCACATACACACATTCACACATGGCTCATTGTGAATCAGTGCACAGTCTGTAGTTCCAGGTATACACACACAGACACACACCTCAGTGACTCAATGCAAAGCCCATACCATCACACACACACACACATACACACACAGCTCACTGTGAATCAGTGTACAGTCTTCAGCTCCATGTACATACACACACAACACACCTTAGTGAATCAATGCAGAGACCATACCAGCATACACACACACATACACACACCTGAGACTCAATGCTCTGCCTATTCCAGCACACACACACACACAGGCACACACACGGCTCACTGTCATTCAATACCAGCCTGTACCTGCACACACACACACTCTCACACACACCGCCGTGTGACTCAATGCAGATGATACCACCACACAGACACACAGACACACACACACCTGTCTGAGACTCAATGCCAAGCCCATACAAGTAAACAGACACACAAAACAAAGGCTCACTGAGACTCAATGAACAGTGTATACTAGCACATACAAACACATGGCTCAATGTGAGTCAATGCATAGCCTATACCCGCACACACACACACAGAAACACACCTTAACATGGCTCAGTGTACAGACTATAGCAGTACACACACACACAAACACACACCGCTCAGTGATTCAATGCAAATCCCATATCAGCATACACATACACATACACTCACCTAGGTGTGACTCAATTCTCAGCATATAGCAGCACACACACACACCTTACTGTGACTCATGCAGACTCTACAGCACCAAATACACAACACTAACACAGGGCTGTGATTCAATGCACAGCCTATAACACCACACAGAGACACCCATCACTGTGACTCAAACCGCAGCCTGTACATGCACATACACACACAAAGACCCACTTTCTGTGACTCAATACACAGCCTACTGCAGCACACACACACACACAAACACAACCATCACTGTGACTCAATGCACCTCCTGTACCAGCTTACACACATGCCTCACTGTGAATCAATGCACAGCCTATACAAGAACACACAAACACTCACACATACCTGACTGTGACTCAGTGAACCACCTATAGCAGCACCCACAAACACACACAAACATACATGATTCACTTGGACTCAATGCACTTCATATATCAGCACACACAAACACACACACACACATATGACTCACTGACTCCTTGCACAGCCTGTACTGGCACACACACAAGTCTTACTGTGACTCAATGCAGAGTCTCCACCAGCATACAAACACATGGCTCACTGTGACACAATGTAATGCCTATGCCAGCACACACACACAGAGACGCATGCATGGCTCTCTCTGATACAATGCATGTACTATACCATCACAAACACACACACACACACGCACAGTCACTGTGACACAATGCACAGCCTATACCACAACACCCATGCAAAGACACATATGCACGGCTCATTGTGACTCTATGAACACCCTATACTATCACATACACACATTCACACATGGCTCATTGTGAATCAGTGCACAGTCTGTAGTTCCAGGTATACACACACAGACACACACCTCAGTGACTCAATGCAAAGCCCATACCATCACACACACACACACATACACACACAGCTCACTGTGAATCAGTGTACAGTCTTCAGCTCCATGTACATACACACACAACACACCTTAGTGAATCAATGCAGAGACCATACCAGCATACACACTCACATACACACACCGGAGACTCAATGCTCTGCCTATTCCAGCACACACACACACGGCTCACTGTGGTTCAATACCAGCCTGTACCTGCACACACACACACTCTCACACACACCGCCGTGTGACTCAATGCAGTTTATACCACCACACAGACACACAAACACACACAAACACCTCTCTGTGACTCAATGCCAAGCCCATACAAGTAAACAGACACACACAACAATGGCTCACTGAGACTCAATGAATAGCGTATAGTAGCACATACAAACACATGGCTCAATGTGAGTCAATGCATAGCCTATACCCGCACACACACACACAGAAACACACCTTAATATGGCTCAGTGTACAGCCTATAGCAGTACACACACACATATCTTACTGTGACTCATGCAGACTCTACAGCACCAAATACACAAACACTAACACAGGGCTGGGATTCAATGCACAGTCCATACCAGCAAAGGCACACACACCACACCACACTGTGACTCAATGTTCAGATTATACCAGCACACACACACGGCTCACTCTGTCCTAGTGCACAGAATATAACATCACACACACACTCCACACTGTGACTCAATGCACAGCCTGTACCTACACATACACACACACACAGCTCACTGTGACAAAATATGCAGCCTATACCAGCACACACACACACACACCCTCAATGTTACACAATGGTCAGCCTATATCAGAACATGCAGACACACACACACATCACTCTGACTCACTGCACATCCTATACCAGTGCACTCACACACACACACACATGGCTGACTGTGAATCAATGCACACTCTGTACCAGGACACACACACACACACACACACGGCTCCCTGTGACTTAGTGCACAGGATATGCTAGCAGACATACACACACAGAGAAGCACATACGGCAAAATGTGAGTCAATCCACAGCCCATACCTCCACACACGCACACATACTGACACTCAAAAACACAGCTCAGTGTGATTCAATGCAAATCCTAAACTAGAAAGTGCACACACACAGACACAAACCTCCCTATGAATCAGTGCATAGCATATAACATCACACACATACACCTCACTGTGACTCAATGTGCTGCCTCTACCTGCACACACACACACAAAAAACTCAATATGACTCAATGAGCAGGCTGTACCAGCACACATATACACACATGTGCACACAGACCTCAGTGTGCCTCAATTGTCAGCCTATACCAGAACACACAGACACACACACCTCCCACTCTGACTCAATGCACAACCTATACCAGCGTGCACACACACTCACATGGCACAGTGAATCAAGGCACAATTTTACCAGCACATGCACACACACCTCAGAGTGATTCAAAGCTCAGCCTATACCAGCAAACACACACACACAAACACAGACATGCACAGATGCAGGCCTCACTGTGACTCAATGCACAGCCTATACCAGTACACACACACACACACCAACACGCACTCACACATGGCTCACTGGTACTCAATAAATCGCCTATACCAGCACACACACACACAGCGCACTGTGACTCAATGCAGTCTGTATCACCCACACTCACACACACACCCATGAGTCAATAAAGCCCATACCAGCACAATAAAGCCCATACCAGCACACAAACTCACATGCACACACACACACACGAGACTGTGACTCAAAACGCTTCCTGTACCAGCACACACACACACAAACACCTCACTGTGACTCAATGCACAGCCTATACGAGCACACACATACACACACAGCTCACAGTGACTCAATACAGAGTCTATACCAGCGCACACACAGACACACAGCCCACTCTGTCTCAATTGTCATCTAGTGCCAGCACACACACACACACAAACACACAAACACACACAGCCGTTCAGATCAAAGTGGATAAAACCACAGTCCACACCATCACAGCACACACACAGCGCACTACTCACTGTGACTCAATGCACAGTCTACACCAGCAAATACACACACACATACACAAACAACTCCCACACATTCAACTGTGACTCAGTGCTCTGACTATACCAGCTCCCCACACACACATGGTTCACTGTGACTCAGTGCACAGCAAATAACTGTACACACACACCCTTACACACACATATTGCTCAGTTTGACCTAACGAACAGTCTGTAACACCACATACACACATGCACACCTCAGTGACTCAATGTTCAGCCTGTACCATCACACACACACACGCATACACAAATACACGTACACACACTAATACGGCTCGCTGTGATTCAATGCACAGCCTATAACATCACACAGAGACACCCATCACTGTGAATCGAACTGCAGCTTGTACTTGCACATATACACACAAAGACCCACCTTCTGTGACTCAATTCACAGCCTACTGCAGCATACACACAGAAAAACAACCATCACTGTGATTCAATGCACCGCCTATACCACCATACACACAGAGCTCACTGTGAATCAATGCACAGCCTATAGAAGAACACACAAACACTCACTCACACATACCTGACTGTGACTCAGTGAACCACCTATAGCAGCACACACACACACACACAAACATACACTGCTCATTGGACTCAATGCACTGCCTAAACAAGCACACACACACACAAACACACACACACATATGACTCACTGACTCAATGCACAGCCTGTACTGGCACACACACAAGGCTTACTGTGACTCAATGCAGAGTCTACACCAGCATACAAACACATGGCTCACTGTGACTCAATGTAATGCCTATGACAGCACACACACACAGAGACACATGCATGGCTCTCTCTGATTCAATGCACGTACTATACCATCACAAACACACACACACGCACAGTCACTGTGACACAACGCAGACCCTATACCACAACACCCATGCAAAGACACATATGCACGGCTCTTTGTGACTCTATGCACACCCTTTACTATCACATACACACATTCACACATGGCTCATTGTGAATCAGTGCACAGTCTGTAGTTCCAGGTATACACACACAGACACACACCTCAGTGACTCAATGCAAAGCCCATACCATCACACACACACACACATACACACACAGCTCACTGTGAATCAGTGTACAGTCTTCAGCTCCATGTACATACACACACAACACACCTTAGTGAATCAATGCAGAGACCATACCAGCATACACACACACATACACACACCTGAGACTCAATGCTCTGCCTATTCCAGCACACACACACACACAGGCACACACACGGCTCACTGTCATTCAATACCAGCCTGTACCTGCACACACACACACTCTCACACACACCGCCGTGTGACTCAATGCAGATGATACCACCACACAGACACACAGACACACACACACCTGTCTGAGACTCAATGCCAAGCCCATACAAGTAAACAGACACACAAAACAAAGGCTCACTGAGACTCAATGAACAGTGTATACTAGCACATACAAACACATGGCTCAATGTGAGTCAATGCATAGCCTATACCCGCACACACACACACAGAAACACACCTTAACATGGCTCAGTGTACAGACTATAGCAGTACACACACACACAAACACACACCGCTCAGTGATTCAATGCAAATCCCATATCAGCATACACATACACATACACTCACCTAGGTGTGACTCAATTCTCAGCATATAGCAGCACACACACACACCTTACTGTGACTCATGCAGACTCTACAGCACCAAATACACAACACTAACACAGGGCTGTGATTCAATGCACAGCCTATAACACCACACAGAGACACCCATCACTGTGACTCAAACCGCAGCCTGTACATGCACATACACACACAAAGACCCACTTTCTGTGACTCAATACACAGCCTACTGCAGCACACACACACACACAAACACAACCATCACTGTGACTCAATGCACCTCCTGTACCAGCTTACACACATGCCTCACTGTGAATCAATGCACAGCCTATACAAGAACACACAAACACTCACACATACCTGACTGTGACTCAGTGAACCACCTATAGCAGCACCCACAAACACACACAAACATACATGATTCACTTGGACTCAATGCACTTCATATATCAGCACACACAAACACACACACACACACATATGACTCACTGACTCCTTGCACAGCCTGTACTGGCACACACACAAGTCTTACTGTGACTCAATGCAGAGTCTCCACCAGCATACAAACACATGGCTCACTGTGACACAATGTAATGTCTATGCCAGCACACACACACAGAGACGCATGCATGGCTCTCTCTGATACAATGCATGTACTATACCATCACAAACACACACACACACACGCACAGTCACTGTGACACAATGCACAGCCTATACCACAACACCCATGCAAAGACACATATGCACGGCTCATTGTGACTCTATGAACACCCTATACTATCACATACACACATTCACACATGGCTCATTGTGAATCAGTGCACAGTCTGTAGTTCCAGGTATACACACACAGACACACACCTCAGTGACTCAATGCAAAGCCCATACCATCACACACACACACACATACACACACAGCTCACTGTGAATCAGTGTACAGTCTTCAGCTCCATGTACATACACACACAACACACCTTAGTGAATCAATGCAGAGACCATACCAGCATACACACACACATACACACACCGGAGACTCAATGCTCTGCCTATTCCAGCACACACACACACGGCTCACTGTGGTTCAATACCAGCCTGTACCTGCACACACACACACTCTCACACACACCGCCGTGTGACTCAATGCAGTTTATACCACCACACAGACACACAAACACACACAAACACCTCTCTGTGACTCAATGCCAAGCCCATACAAGTAAACAGACACACACAACAATGGCTCACTGAGACTCAATGAATAGCGTATAGTAGCACATACAAACACATGGCTCAATGTGAGTCAATGCATAGCCTATACCCGCACACACACACACAGAAACACACCTTAATATGGCTCAGTGTACAGCCTATAGCAGTACACACACACATATCTTACTGTGACTCATGCAGACTCTACAGCACCAAATACACAAACACTAACACAGGGCTGGGATTCAATGCACAGTCCATACCAGCAAAGGCACACACACCACACCACACTGTGACTCAATGTTCAGATTATACCAGCACACACACACGGCTCACTCTGTCCTAGTGCACAGAATATAACATCACACACACACCCCACACTGTGACTCAATGCACAGCCTGTACCTACACATACACACACACACAGCTCACTGTGACAAAATATGCAGCCTATACCAGCACACACACACACACACCCTCAATGTTACACAATGGTCAGCCTATATCAGAACATGCAGACACACACACACATCACTCTGACTCACTGCACATCCTATACCAGTGCACTCACACACACACACACATGGCTGACTGTGAATCAATGCACACTCTGTACCAGGACACACACACACACACACACACGGCTCCCTGTGACTCAGTGCACAGGATATGCTAGCAGACATACACACACAGAGAAGCACATACGGCAAAATGTGAGTCAATCCACAGCCCATACCTCCACACACGCACACATACTGACACTCAAAAACACAGCTCAGTGTGATTCAATGCAAATCCTAAACTAGAAAGTGCACACACACAGACACAAACCTCCCTATGAATCAGTGCATAGCATATAACATCACACACATACACCTCACTGTGACTCAATGTGCTGCCTCTACCTGCACACACACACACACAAAACTCAATATGACTCAATGAGCAGGCTGTACCAGCACACATATACACACATGTGCACACAGACCTCAGTGTGCCTCAATTGTCAGCCTATACCAGAACACACAGACACACACACCTCCCACTCTGACTCAATGCACAACCTATACCAGCGTGCACACACACTCACATGGCACAGTGAATCAAGGCACAATTTTACCAGCACATGCACACACACCTCAGAGTGATTCAAAGCTCAGTCTATACCAGCAAACACACACACACAAACACAGACATGCACAGATGCAGGCCTCACTGTGACTCAATGCACAGCCTATACCAGTACACACACACACACACCAACACGCACTCACACATGGCTCACTGGTACTCAATAAATCGCCTATACCAGCACACACACACAGCGCACTGTGACTCAATGCAGTCTGTATCACCCACACTCACACACACACCCATGAGTCAATAAAGCCCATACCAGCACAATAAAGCCCATACCAGCACACAAACTCACATGCACACACACACACACGAGACTGTGACTCAAAACGCTTCCTGTACCAGCACACACACACACAAACACCTCACTGTGACTCAATGCACAGCCTATACGAGCACACACATACACACACAGCTCACAGTGACTCAATACAGAGTCTATACCAGCGCACACACAGACACACAGCCCACTCTGTCTCAATTGTCATCTAGTGCCAGCACACACACACACACAAACACACAAACACACACAGCCGTTCAGGTCAAAGTGGATAAAACCACAGTCCACACCATCACAGCACACACACACCGCACTACTCACTGTGACTCAATGCACAGTCTACACCAGCAAATACACACACACATACACAAACAACTCCCACACATTCAACTGTGACTCAGTGCTCTGACTATACCAGCTCCCCACACACACATGGTTCACTGTGACTCAGTGCACAGCAAATAACTGTACACACACACCCCTACACACACATATTGCTCAGTTTGACCTAACAGTCTGTAACACCACATACACACATGCACACCTCAGTGATTCAATGTTCAGCCTGTACCATCACACACACACACGCATACACAAATACACGTACACACACTAATACGGCTCGCTGTGATTCAATGCACAGCCTATAACATCACACAGAGACACCCATCACTGTGACTCGAACTGCAGCTTGTACCTGCACATATACACACAAAGACCCACCTTCTGTGACTCAATTCACAGCCTACTGCAGCATACACACAGAAAAACAACCATCACTGTGATTCAATGCACCGCCTATACCACCATACACACAGAGCTCACTGTGAATCAATGCACAGCCTATAGAAGAACACACAAACACTCACTCACACATACCTGACTGTGACTCAGTGAACCACCTATAGCAGCACACACACACACACACAAACATACACTGCTCATTGGACTCAATGCACTGCCTAAACCAGCACACACACACACAAACACACACACACATATGACTCACTGACTCAATGCACAGCCTGTACTGGCACACACACAAGGCTTACTGTGACTCAATGCAGAGTCTACACCAGCATACAAACACATGGCTCACTGTGACTCAATGTAATGCCTATGCCAGCACACACACACAGAGACACATGCATGGCTCTCTCTGATTCAATGCACGTACTATACCATCACAAACACACACACACGCACAGTCACTGTGACACAACGCAGACCCTATACCACAACACCCATGCAAAGACACATATGCACGGCTCTTTGTGACTCTATGCACACCCTATACTATCACATACACACATTCACACATGGCTCATTGTGAATCAGTGCACAGTCTGTAGTTCCAGGTATACACACACAGACACACACCTCAGTGACTCAATGCAAAGCCCATACCATCACACACACATACACACACAGCTCACTGTGAATCAGTGTACAGTCTTCAGCTCCATGTACATACACACACAACACACCTTAGTGAATCAATGCAGAGACCATACCAGCATACACACACACATACACACACCTGAGACTCAATGCTCTGCCTATTCCAGCACACACACACACACAGGCACACACACGGCTCACTGTCATTCAATACCAGCCTGTACCTGCACACACACACACTCTCACACACACCGCCATGTGACTCAATGCAGATGATACCACCACACAGACACACAGACACACACACACACCTGTCTGAGACTCAATGCCAAGCCCATACAAGTAAACAGACACACAAAACAAAGGCTCACTGAGACTCAATGAACAGTGTATACTAGCACATACAAACACATGGCTCAATGTGAGTCAATGCATAGCCTATACCCGCACACACACACACAGAAACACACCTTAACATGTCTCAGTGTACAGACTATAGCAGTACACACACACACAAACACACACCGCTCAGTGATTCAATGCAAATCCCATATCAGCATACACATACACATACACTCACCTAGGTGTGACTCAATTCTCAGCATATAGCAGCACACACACACACCTTACTGTGACTCATGCAGAGTCTACAGCACCAAATACACAACACTAACACAGGGCTGTGATTCAATGCACAGCCTATAACACCACACAGAGACACCCATCACTGTGACTCAAACCGCAGCCTGTACATGCACATACACACACAAAGACCCACTTTCTGTGACTCAATACACAGCCTACTGCAGCACACACACACACACAAACACAACCATCACTGTGACTCAATGCACCTCCTGTACCAGGTTACACACATGCCTCACTGTGAATCAATGCACAGCCTATACAAGAACACACAAACACTCACACATACCTGACTGTGACTCAGTGAACCACCTATAGCAGCACCCACAAACACACACAAACATACATGATTCACTTGGTCTCAATGCACTTCATATATCAGCACACACAAACACACACACACACACATATGACTCACTGACTCCTTGCACAGCCTGTACTGGCACACACACAAGTCTTACTGTGACTCAATGCAGAGTCTCCACCAGCATACAAACACATGGCTCACTGTGACACAATGTAATGCCTATGCCAGCACACACACACAGAGACGCATGCATGGCTCTCTCTGATACAATGCATGTACTATACCATCACAAACACACACACACACACGCACAGTCACTGTGACACAATGCACAGCCTATACCACAACACCCATGCAAAGACACATATGCACGGCTCATTGTGACTCTATGAACACCCTATACTATCACATACACACATACACACATGGCTCATTGTGAATCAGTGCACAGTCTGTAGTTCCAGGTATACACACACAGACACACACCTCAGTGACTCAATGCAAAGCCCATACCATCACACACACACACACATACACACACAGCTCACTGTGAATCAGTGTACAGTCTTCAGCTCCATGTACATACACACACAACACACCTTAGTGAATCAATGCAGAGACCATACCAGCATACACACACACATACACACACCGGAGACTCAATGCTCTGCCTATTCCAGCACACACACACACGGCTCACTGTGGTTCAATACCAGCCTGTACCTGCACACACACACACTCTCACACACACCGCCGTGTGACTCAATGCAGTTTATACCACCACACAGACACACAAACACACACAAACACCTCTCTGTGACTCAATGCCAAGCCCATACAAGTAAACAGACACACACAACAATGGCTCACTGAGACTCAATGAATAGCGTATAGTAGCACATACAAACACATGGCTCAATGTGAGTCAATGCATAGCCTATACCCGCACACACACACACAGAAACACACCTTAATATGGCTCAGTGTACAGCCTATAGCAGTACACACACACATATCTTACTGTGACTCATGCAGACTCTACAGCACCAAATACACAAACACTAACACAGGGCTGGGATTCAATGCACAGTCCATACCAGCAAAGGCACACACACCACACCACACTGTGACTCAATGTTCAGATTATACCAGCACACACACACGGCTCACTCTGTCCTAGTGCACAGAATATAACATCACACACACACCCCACACTGTGACTCAATGCACAGCCTGTACCTACACATACACACACACACAGCTCACTGTGACAAAATATGCAGCCTATACCAGCACACACACACACACACCCTCAATGTTACACAATGGTCAGCCTATATCAGAACATGCAGACACACACACACATCACTCTGACTCACTGCACATCCTATACCAGTGCACTCACACACACACACACGGCTGACTGTGAATCAATGCACACTCTGTACCAGGACACACACACACACACACACACGGCTCCCTGTGACTCAGTGCACAGGATATGCTAGCAGACATACACACACAGAGAAGCACATACGGCAAAATGTGAGTCAATCCACAGCCCATACCTCCACACACGCACACATACTGACACTCAAAAACACAGCTCAGTGTGATTCAATGCAAATCCTAAACTAGAAAGTGCACACACACAGACACAAACCTCCCTATGAATCAGTGCATAGCATATAACATCACACACATACACCTCACTGTGACTCAATGTGCTGCCTCTACCTGCACACACACACACACAAAACTCAATATGACTCAATGAGCAGGCTGTACCAGCACACATATACACACATGTGCACACAGACCTCAGTGT
This sequence comes from Pseudorca crassidens, assembly GCF_039906515.1. Classification (NCBI taxonomy): domain Eukaryota; kingdom Metazoa; phylum Chordata; class Mammalia; order Artiodactyla; family Delphinidae; genus Pseudorca; species Pseudorca crassidens. Next base: position 14,461,279 of record NC_090318.1, read on the forward strand.
GCCTCAATTGTCAGCCTATACCAGAACACACAGACACACACACCTCCCACTCTGACTCAATGCACAACCTATACCAGCGTGCACACACACTCACATGGCACAGTGAATCAAGGCACAATTTTACCAGCACATGCACACACACCTCAGAGTGATTCAAAGCTCAGCCTATACCAGCAAACACACACACACAAACACAGACATGCACAGATGCAGGCCTCACTGTGACTCAATGCACAGCCTATACCAGTACACACACACACACACCAACACGCACTCACACATGGCTCACTCGTACTCAATAAATCGCCTATACCAGCACACACACACACAGCACACTGTGACTCAATGCAGTCTGTATCACCCACACTCACACACACACCCATGAGTCAATAAAGCCCATACCAGCACAATAAAGCCCATACCAGCACACAAACTCACATGCACACACACACACACGAGACTGTGACTCAAAACGCTTCCTGTACCAGCACACACACACACAAACACCTCACTGTGACTCAATGCACAGCCTATACGAGCACACACATACACACACAGCTCACAGTGACTCAATACAGAGTCTATACCAGCGCACACACAGACACACAGCCCACTCTGTCTCAATTGTCATCTAGTGCCAGCACACACACACACACAAACACACAAACACACACAGCCGTTCAGGTCAAAGTGGATAAAACCACAGTCCACACCATCACAGCACACACACACCGCACTACTCACTGTGACTCAATGCACAGTCTACACCAGCAAATACACACACACATACACAAACAACTCCCACACATTCAACTGTGACTCAGTGCTCTGACTATACCAGCTCCCCACACACACATGGTTCACTGTGACTCAGTGCACAGCAAATAACTGTACACACACACCCCTACACACACATATTGCTCAGTTTGACCTAACGAACAGTCTGTAACACCACATACACACATGCACACCTCAGTGACTCAATGTTCAGCCTGTACCATCACACACACACACGCATACACAAATACACGTACACACACTAATACGGCTCGCTGTGATTCAATGCACAGCCTATAACATCACACAGAGACACCCATCACTGTGACTCGAACTGCAGCTTGTACCTGCACATACACACACAAAGACCCACCTTCTGTGACTCAATTCACAGCCTACTGCAGCATACACACAGAAAAACAACCATCACTGTGATTCAATGCACCGCCTATACCACCATACACACAGAGCTCACTGTGAATCAATGCACAGCCTATAGAAGAACACACAAACACTCACTCACACATACCTGACTGTGACTCAGTGAACCACCTATAGCAGCACACACACACACACACAAACATACACTGCTCATTGGACTCAATGCACTGCCTAAACCAGCACACACACACACAAACACACACACACATATGACTCACTGACTCAATGCACAGCCTGTACTGGCACACACACAAGGCTTACTGTGACTCAATGCAGAGTCTACACCAGCATACAAACACATGGCTCACTGTGACTCAATGTAATGCCTATGTCAACACACACACACAGAGACACATGCATGGCTCTCTCTGATTCAATGCACGTACTATACCATCACAAACACACACACACGCACAGTCACTGTGACACAACGCAGACCCTATACCACAACACCCATGCAAAGACACATATGCACGGCTCTTTGTGACTCTATGAACACCCTATACTATCACATACACACATTCACACATGGCTCATTGTGAATCAGTGCACAGTCTGTAGTTCCAGGTATACACACACAGACACACACCTCAGTGACTCAATGCAAAGCCCATACCATCACACACACACACACATACACACACAGCTCACTGTGAATCAGTGTACAGTCTTCAGCTCCATGTACATACACACACAACACACCTTAGTGAATCAATGCAGAGACCATACCAGCATACACACACACATACACACACCTGAGACTCAATGCTCTGCCTATTCCAGCACACACACACACACAGGCACACACACGGCTCACTGTCATTCAATACCAGCCTGTACCTGCACACACACACACTCTCACACACACCGCCGTGTGACTCAATGCAGATGATACCACCACACAGACACACACACACACCTGTCTGAGACTCAATGCCAAGCCCATACAAGTAAACAGACACACAAAACAAAGGCTCACTGAGACTCAATGAACAGTGTATACTAGCACATACAAACACATGGCTCAATGTGAGTCAATGCATAGCCTATACCCGCACACACACACACAGAAACACACCTTAACATGGCTCAGTGTACAGACTATAGCAGTACACACACACACAAACACACACCGCTCAGTGATTCAATGCAAATCCCATATCAGCATACACATACACATACACTCACCTAGGTGTGACTCAATTCTCAGCATATAGCAGCACACACACACACCTTACTGTGACTCATGCAGACTCTACAGCACCAAATACACAACACTAACACAGGGCTGTGATTCAATGCACAGCCTATAACACCACACAGAGACACCCATCACTGTGACTCAAACCGTAGCCTGTACATGCACATACACACACAAAGACCCACATTCTGTGACTCAATACACAGCCTACTGCAGCACACACACACACACAAACACAACCATCACTGTGACTCAATGCACCTCCTGTACCAGCTTACACACATGCCTCACTGTGAATCAATGCACAGCCTATACAAGAACACACAAACACTCACACATACCTGACTGTGACTCAGTGAACCACATATAGCAGCACCCACAAACACACACAAACATACATGATTCACTTGGACTCAATGCACTTCATATATCAGCACACACACACACACACACACACATATATGACTCACTGACTCCTTGCACAGCCTGTACTGGCACACACACAAGACTTACTGTGACTCAATGCAGAGTCTACACCAGCATACAAACACATGGCTCACTGTGACACAATGTAATGCCTATGCCAGCACACACACACAGAGATGCATGCATGGCTCTCTCTGATACATTGCATGTACTATACCATCACAAACACACACACACACACGCACAGTCACTGTGACACAATGCAGACCCTATACCACAACACCCATGCAAAGACACATATGCACGGCTCATTGTGACTCTATGAACACCCTATACTATCACATACACACATTCACACATGGCTCATTGTGAATCAGTGCACAGTCTGTAGTTCCAGGTATACACACACAGACACACACCTCAGTGACTCAATGCAAAGCCCATACCATCACACACACACACACATACACACACAGCTCACTGTGAATCAGTGTACAGTCTTCAGCTCCATGTACATACACACACAACACACCTTAGTGAATCAATGCAGAGACCATACCAGCATACACACACACATACACACACCTGAGACTCAATGCTCTGCCTATTCCAGCACACACACACACGGCTCACTGTGGTTCAATACCAGCCTGTACCTGCACACACACACACTCTCACACACACCGCCGTGTGACTCAATGCAGTTTATACCACCACACAGACACACAAAAACCTCTCTGTGACTCAATGCCAAGCCCATACAAGTAAACAGACACACACAACAATGGCTCACTGAGACTCAATGAATAGCGTAGAGTAGCACATACAAACACATGGCTCAATGTGAGTCAATGCATAGCCTATACCCGCACACACACACACAGAAACACACCTTAATATGGCTCAGTGTACAGCCTATAGCAGTACACACACACACATCTTACTGTGACTCATGCAGACTCTACAGCACCAAATACACAAACACTAACACAGGGCTGGGATTCAATGCACAGTCCATACCAGCAAAGGCACACACACCACACCACACTGTGACTCAATGTTCAGATTATACCAGCACACACACACGGCTCACTCTGTCCTAGTGCACAGAATATAACATCACACACACACCCCACACTGTGACTCAATGCACAGCCTGTACCTACACATACACATACACACAGCTCACTGTGACAAAATATGCAGCCTATACCAGCACACACACACACACACCCTCAATGTTACACAATGATCAGCCTATATCAGAACATGCAGACACACACACACAGCACTCTGACTCACTGCCCATCCTATACCAGTGCACTCACACACACACACACATGGCTGACTGTGAATCAATGCACACTCTGTACCAGGACACACACACACACACTCATGGCTCCCTGTGACTCAGTGGACAGGATATGCTAGCAGACATACACACACAGAGAAGCACATACGGCAAAATGTGAGTCAATCCACAGCCCATACCTCCACACACGCACACATACTGACACTCAAAAACACAGCTCAGTGTGATTCAATGCAAATCCTAAACTAGAAAGTGCACACACACAGACACAAACCTCCCTATGAATCAGTGCATAGCATATAACATCACACACATACAGCTCACTGTGACTCAATGTGCTGCCTCTACCTGCACACACACACACAAAAAACTCAATATGACTCAATGAGCAGGCTGTACCAGCACACATATACACACATGTGCACACAGACCTCAGTGTGCCTCAATTGTCAGCCTATACCAGAACACACAGACACACACACCTCCCACTCTGACTCAATGCACAACCTATACCAGCGTGCACACACACTCACATGGCACAGTGAATCAAGGCACAATTTTACCAGCACATGCACACACACCTCAGAGTGATTCAAAGCTCAGCCTATACCAGCAAACACACACACACAAACACAGACATGCACAGATGCAGGCCTCACTGTGACTCAATGCACAGCCTATACCAGTACACACACACACACACCAACACGCACTCACACATGGCTCACTGGTACTCAGTAAATCGCCTATACCAGCACACACACACACAGCGCACTGTGACTCAATGCAGTCTGTATCACCCACACTCACACACACACCCATGAGTCAATAAAGCCCATACCAGCACAATAAAGCCCATACCAGCACACAAACTCACATGCACACACACACAAACGAGACTGTGACTCAAAACGCTTCCTGTACCAGCACACACACACACAAACACCTCACTGTGACTCAATGCACAGCCTATACGAGCACACACATACACACACAGCTCACAGTGACTCAATACAGAGTCTATACCAGCACACACACAGACACACAGCCCACTCTGTCTCAATTGTCATCTAGTGCCAGCACACACACACACACAAACACACAAACACACACAGCCGTTCAGGTCAAAGTGGATAAAACCACAGTCCACACCATCACAGCACACACACACCGCACTACTCACTGTGACTCAATGCACAGTCTACACCAGCAAATACACACACACATACACAAACAACTCCCACACATTCAACTGTGACTCAGTGCTCTGACTATACCAGCTCCCCACACACACATGGTTCACTGTGACTCAGTGCACAGCAAATAACTGTACACACACACCCCTACACACACATATTGCTCAGTTTGACCTAACGAACAGTCTGTAACACCACATACACACATGCACACCTCAGTGACTCAATGTTCAGCCTGTACCATCACACACACACACGCATACACAAATACACGTACACACACTAATACGGCTCGCTGTGATTCAATGCACAGCCTATAACATCACACAGAGACACCCATCACTGTGACTCGAACTGCAGCTTGTACCTGCACATACACACACAAAGACCCACCTTCTGTGACTCAATTCACAGCCTACTGCAGCATACACACAGAAAAACAACCATCACTGTGATTCAATGCACCGCCTATACCACCATACACACAGAGCTCACTGTGAATCAATGCACAGCCTATAGAAGAACACACAAACACTCACTCACACATACCTGACTGTGACTCAGTGAACCACCTATAGCAGCACACACACACACACACAAACATACACTGCTCATTGGACTCAATGCACTGCCTAAACCAGCACACACACACACAAACACACACACACATATGACTCACTGACTCAATGCACAGCCTGTACTGGCACACACACAAGGCTTACTGTGACTCAATGCAGAGTCTACACCAGCATACAAACACATGGCTCACTGTGACTCAATGTAATGCCTATGTCAGCACACACACACAGAGACACATGCATGGCTCTCTCTGATTCAATGCACGTACTATACCATCACAAACACACACACACGCACAGTCACTGTGACACAACGCAGACCCTATACCACAACACCCATGCAAAGACACATATGCACGGCTCTTTGTGACTCTATGAACACCCTATACTATCACATACACACATTCACACATGGCTCATTGTGAATCAGTGCACAGTCTGTAGTTCCAGGTATACACACACAGACACACACCTCAGTGACTCAATGCAAAGCCCATACCATCACACACACACACACATACACACACAGCTCACTGTGAATCAGTGTACAGTCTTCAGCTCCATGTACATACACACACAACACACCTTAGTGAATCAATGCAGAGACCATACCAGCATACACACACACATACACACACCTGAGACTCAATGCTCTGCCTATTCCAGCACACACACACACACAGGCACACACACGGCTCACTGTCATTCAATACCAGCCTGTACCTGCACACACACACACTCTCACACACACCGCCGTGTGACTCAATGCAGATGATACCACCACACAGACACACACACACACCTGTCTGAGACTCAATGCCAAGCCCATACAAGTAAACAGACACACAAAACAAAGGCTCACTGAGACTCAATGAACAGTGTATACTAGCACATACAAACACATGGCTCAATGTGAGTCAATGCATAGCCTATACCCGCACACACACACACAGAAACACACCTTAACATGGCTCAGTGTACAGACTATAGCAGTACACACACACACAAACACACACCGCTCAGTGATTCAATGCAAATCCCATATCAGCATACACATACACATACACTCACCTAGGTGTGACTCAATTCTCAGCATATAGCAGCACACACACACACCTTACTGTGACTCATGCAGACTCTACAGCACCAAATACACAACACTAACACAGGGCTGTGATTCAATGCACAGCCTATAACACCACACAGAGACACCCATCACTGTGACTCAAACCGCAGCCTGTACATGCACATACACACACAAAGACCCACTTTCTGTGACTCAATACACAGCCTACTGCAGCACACACACACACACAAACACAACCATCACTGTGACTCAATGCACCTCCTGTACCAGCTTACACACATGCCTCACTGTGAATCAATGCACAGCCTATACAAGAACACACAAACACTCACACATACCTGACTGTGACTCAGTGAACCACCTATAGCAGCACCCACAAACACACACAAACATACATGATTCACTTGGACTCAATGCACTTCATATATCAGCACACACACACACACACACATATATGACTCACTGACTCCTTGCACAGCCTGTACTGGCACACACAAAAGTCTTACTGTGACTCAATGCAGAGTCTACACCAGCATACAAACACATGGCTCACTGTGACACAATGTAATGCCTATGCCAGCACACACACACAGAGATGCATGCATGGCTCTCTCTGATACATTGCATGTACTATACCATCACAAACACACACACACACACGCACAGTCACTGTGACACAATGCAGACCCTATACCACAACAGCCATGCAAAGACACATATGCACGGCTCATTGTGACTCTATGAACACCCTATACTATCACATACACACATTCACACATGGCTCATTGTGAATCAGTGCACAGTCTGTAGTTCCAGGTATACACACACAGACACACACCTCAGTGACTCAATGCAAAGCCCATACCATCACACACACACACACATACACACACAGCTCACTGTGAATCAGTGTACAGTCTTCAGCTCCATGTACATACACACACAACACACCTTAGTGAATCAATGCAGAGACCATACCAGCATACACACACACATACACACACCTGAGACTCAATGCTCTGCCTATTCCAGCACACACACACACGGCTCACTGTTGTTCAATACCAGCCTGTACCTGCACACACACACACTCTCACACACACCGCCGTGTGACTCAATGCAGTTTATACCACCACACAGACACACAAACACACACAAACACCTCTCTGTGACTCAATGCCAAGCCCATACAAGTAAACAGACACACACAACAATGGCTCACTGAGACTCAATGAATAGCGTATAGTAGCACATACAAACACATGGCTCAATGTGAGTCAATGCATAGCCTATACCCGCACACACACACACAGAAACACACCTTAATATGGCTCAGTGTACAGCCTATAGCAGTACACACACACACATCTTACTGTGACTCATGCAGACTCTACAGCACCAAATACACAAACACGAACAGAGGGCTGGGATTCAATGCACAGTCCATACCAGCAAAGGCACACACACCACACCACACTGTGACTCAATGTTCAGATTATACCAGCACACACACACAGCTCAGTCTCTCCTAGTGCACAGAATATAACATCACACACACACCCCACACTGTGACTCAATGCACAGCCTGTACCTACACATACACACACACACAGCTCACTGTGACAAAATATGCAGCCTATACCAGCACACACACACACACACCCTCAATGTTACACAATGGTCAGCCTATATCAGAACATGCAGACACACACACACATCACTCTGACTCACTGCACATCCTATACCAGTGCACTCACACACACACACACATGGCTGACTGTAAATCAATGCACACTCTGTACCAGGACACACACACACACACACACATGGCTCCCTGTGACTTAGTGCACAGGATATGCTAGCAGACATACACACACAGAGAAGCACATACGGCAAAATGTGAGTCAATCCACAGCCCATACCTCCACACACGCACACATACTGACACTCAAAAACACAGCTCAGTGTGATTCAATGCAAATCCTAAACTAGAAAGTGCACACACACAGACACAAACCTCCCTATGAATCAGTGCATAGCATATAACATCACACACATACACCTCACTGTGACTCAATGTGCTGCCTCTACTTGCACACACACACAAAAAAAACTCAATATGACTCAATGAGCAGGCTGTACCAGCACACATATACACACATGTGCACACAGACCTCAGTGTGCCTCAATTGTCAGCCTATACCAGAACACACAGACACACACACCTCCCACTCTGACTCAATGCACAACCTATACCAGCGTGCACACACACTCACATGGCACAGTGAATCAAGGCACAATTTTACCAGCACATGCACACACACCTCAGAGTGATTCAAAGCTCAGCCTATACCAGCAAACACACACACACAAACACAGACATGCACAGATGCAGGCCTCACTGTGACTCAATGCACAGCCTATACCGGTACACACACACACACACCAACACGCACTCACACATGGCTCACTGGTACTCAATAAATCGCCTATACCAGCACACACACACACAGCGCACTGTGACTCAATGCAGTCTGTATCACCCACACTCACACACACACCCATGAGTCAATAAAGCCCATACCAGCACAATAAAGCCCATACCAGCACACAAACTCACATGCACACACACACACATGAGACTGTGACTCAAAACGCTTCCTGTACCAGCACACACACACACAAACACCTCACTGTGACTCAATGCACAGCCTATACGAGCACACACATACACACACAGCTCACAGTGACTCAATACAGAGTCTATACCAGCACACACACAGACACACAGCCCACTCTGTCTCAACTGTCATCTAGTGCCAGCACACACACACACACAAACACACAAACACACACAGCCGTTCAGGTCAAAGTGGATAAAACCACAGTCCACACCATCACAGCACACACACACCGCACTACTCACTGTGACTCAATGCACAGTCTACACCAGCAAATACACACACACATACACAAACAACTCCCACACATTCAACTGTGACTCAGTGCTCTGACTATACCAGCTCCCCACACACACATGGTTCACTGTGACTCAGTGCACAGCAAATAACTGTACACACACACCCCTACACACACATATTGCTCAGTTTGACCTAACGAACAGTCTGTAACACCACATACACACATGCACACCTCAGTGACTCAATGTTCAGCCTGTACCATCACACACACACACGCATACACAAATACACGTACACACACTAATACGGCTCGCTGTGATTCAATGCACAGCCTATAACATCACACAGAGACACCCATCACTGTGACTCGAACTGCAGCTTGTACTTGCACATACACACACAAAGACCCACCTTCTGTGACTCAATTCACAGCCTACTGCAGCATACACACAGAAAAACAACCATCACTGTGATTCAATGCACCGCCTATACCACCATACACACAGAGCTCACTGTGAATCAATGCACAGCCTATAGAAGAACACACAAACACTCACTCACACATACCTGACTGTGACTCAGTGAACCACCTATAGCAACACACACACACACACACAAACATACACTGCTCATTGGACTCAATGCACTGCCTAAACAAGCACACACACACACAAAAACACACACACATATGACTCACTGACTCAATGCACAGCCTGTACTGGCACACACACAAGGCTTACTGTGACTCAATGCAGAGTCTACACCAGCATACAAACACATGGCTCACTGTGACTCAATATAATGCCTATGCCAGCACACACACACAGAGACACATGAATGGCTCTCTCTGATTCAATGCACGTACTATACCATCACAAACACACACACACGCACAGTCACTGTGACACAACGCAGACCCTATACCACAACACCCATGCAAAGACACATATGCACGGCTCTTTGTGACTCTATGCACACCCTATACTATCACATACACACATTCACACATGGCTCATTGTGAATCAGTGCACAGTCTGTAGTTCCAGGTATACACACACAGACACACACCTCAGTGACTCAATGCAAAGCCCATACCATCACACACACACACACATACACACACAGCTCACTGTGAATCAGTGTACAGTCTTCAGCTCCATGTACATACACACACAACACACCTTAGTGAATCAATGCAGAGACCATACCAGCATACACACACACATACACACACCTGAGACTCAATGCTCTGCCTATTCCAGCACACACACACACACAGGCACACACACGGCTCACTGTCATTCAATACCAGCCTCTACCTGCACACACACACACTCTCACACACACCGCCGTGTGACTCAATGCAGATGATACCACCACACAGACACACACACACACCTGACTGAGACTCAATGCCAAGCCCATACAAGTAAACAGACACACAAAACAAAGGCTCACTGAGACTCAATGAACAGTGTATACTAGCACATACAAACACATGGCTCAATGTGAGTCAATGCATAGCCTATACCCGCACACACACACACAGAAACACACCTTAACATGGCTCAGTGTACAGACTATAGCAGTACACACACACACAAACACACACCGCTCAGTGATTCAATGCAAATCCCATATCAGCATACACATACACATACACTCACCTAGGTGTGACTCAATTCTCAGCATATAGCAGCACACACACACACCTTACTGTGACTCATGCAGACTCTACAGCACCAAATACACAACACTAACACAGGGCTGTGATTCAATGCACAGCCTATAACACCACACAGAGACACCCATCACTGTGACTCAAACCGCAGCCTGTACATGCACATACACACACAAAGACCCACTTTCTGTGACTCAATACACAGCCTACTGCAGCACACACACACACACAAACACAACCATCACTGTGACTCAATGCACCTCCTGTACCAGCTTACACACATGCCTCACTGTGAATCAATGCACAGCCTATACAAGAACACACAAACACTCACACATACCTGACTGTGACTCAGTGAACCACCTATAGCAGCACCCACAAACACACACAAACATACATGATTCACTTGGACTCAATGCACTTCATATATCAGCACACACACACACACACACACACATATATGACTCACTGACTCCTTGCACAGCCTGTACTGGCACACACACAAGTCTTACTGTGACTCAATGCAGAGTCTCCACCAGCATACAAACACATGGCTCACTGTGACACAATGTAATGCCTATGCCAGCACACACACACAGAGACGCATGCATGGCTCTCTCTGATACAATGCATGTACTATACCAACACAAACACACACACACACACGCACAGTCACTGTGACACAATGCACAGCCTATACCACAACACCCATGCAAAGACACATATGCACGGCTCATTGTGACTCTATGAACACCCTATACTATCACATACACACATTCACACATGGCTCATTGTGAATCAGTGCACAGTCTGTAGTTCCAGGTATACACACACAGACACACACCTCAGTGACTCAATGCAAAGCCCATACCATCACACACACACACACATACACACACAGCTCACTGTGAATCAGTGTACAGTCTTCAGCTCCATGTACATACACACACAACACACCTTAGTGAATCAATGCAGAGACCATACCAGCATACACACACACATACACACACCTGAGACTCAATGCTCTGCCTATTCCAGCACACACACACACGGCTCACTGTGGTTCAATACCAGCCTGTACCTGCACACACACACACTCTCACACACACCGCCGTGTGACTCAATGCAGTTTATACCACCACACAGACACACAAACACACACAAACACCTCTCTGTGACTCAATGCCAAGCCCATACAAGTAAACAGACACACACAACAATGGCTCACTGAGACTCAATGAATAGCGTATAGTAGCACATACAAACACATGGCTCAATGTGAGTCAATGCATAGCCTATACCCGCACACACACACACAGAAACACACCTTAATATGGCTCAGTGTACAGCCTATAGCAGTACACACACACACATCTTACTGTGACTCATGCAGACTCTACAGCACCAAATACACAAACACGAACACAGGGCTGGGATTCAATGCACAGTCCATACCAGCAAAGGCACACACACCACACCACACTGTGACTCAATGTTCAGATTATACCAGCACACACACACGGCTCACTCTGTCCTAGTGCACAGAATATAACATCACACACACACCCCACACTGTGACTCAATGCACAGCCTGTACCTACACATACACACACACACAGCTCACTGTGACAAAATATGCAGCCTATACCAGCACACACACACACACACCCTCAATGTTACACAATGGTCAGCCTATATCAGAACATGCAGACACACACACACATCACTCTGACTCACTGCACATCCTATACCAGTGCACTCACACACACACACACATGGCTGACTGTGAATCAATGCACACTCTGTACCAGGACACACACACACACACACACATGGCTCCCTGTGACTTAGTGCACAGGATATGCTAGCAGACATACACACACAGAGAAGCACATACGGCAAAATGTGAGTCAATCCACAGCCCATACCTCCACACACGCACACATACTGACACTCAAAAACACAGCTCAGTGTGATTCAATGCAAATCCTAAACTAGAAAGTGCACACACACAGACACAAACCTCCCTATGAATCAGTGCATAGCATATAACATCACACACATACACCTCACTGTGACTCAATGTGCTGCCTCTACCTGCACACACACACAAAAAAAACTCAATATGACTCAATGAGCAGGCTGTACCAGCACACATATACACACATGTGCACACAGACCTCAGTGTGCCTCAATTGTCAGCCTATACCAGAACACACAGACACACACACCTCCCACTCTGACTCAATGCACAACCTATACCAGCGTGCACACACACTCACATGGCACAGTGAATCAAGGCACAATTTTACCAGCACATGCACACACACCTCAGAGTGATTCAAAGCTCAGCCTATACCAGCAAACACACACACACAAACACAGACATGCACAGATGCAGGCCTCACTGTGACTCAATGCACAGCCTATACCAGTACACACACACACACACCAACACGCACTCACACATGGCTCACTGGTACTCAATAAATCGCCTATACCAGCACACACACACACAGCGCACTGTGACTCAATGCAGTCTGTATCACCCACACTCACACACACACCCATGAGTCAATAAAGCCCATACCAGCACAATAAAGCCCATACCAGCACACAAACTCACATGCACACACACACACATGAGACTGTGACTCAAAACGCTTCCTGTACCAGCACACACACACACAAACACCTCACTGTGACTCAATGCACAGCCTATACGAGCACACACATACACACACAGCTCACAGTGACTCAATACAGAGTCTATACCAGCACACACACAGACACACAGCCCACTCTGTCTCAACTGTCATCTAGTGCCAGCACACACACACACACAAACACACAAACACACACAGCCGTTCAGGTCAAAGTGGATAAAACCACAGTCCACACCATCACAGCACACACACACCGCACTACTCACTGTGACTCAATGCACAGTCTACACCAGCAAATACACACACACATACACAAACAACTCCCACACATTCAACTGTGACTCAGTGCTCTGACTATACCAGCTCCCCACACACACATGGTTCACTGTGACTCAGTGCACAGCAAATAACTGTACACACACACCCCTACACACACATATTGCTCAGTTTGACCTAACGAACAGTCTGTAACACCACATACACACATGCACACCTCAGTGACTCAATGTTCAGCCTGTACCATCACACACACACACGCATACACAAATACACGTACACACACTAATATGGCTCGCTGTGATTCAATGCACAGCCTATAACATCACACAGAGACACCCATCACTGTGACTCGAACTGCAGCTTGTACTTGCACATACACACACAAAGACCCACCTTCTGTGACTCAATTCACAGCCTACTGCAGCATACACACAGAAAAACAACCATCACTGTGATTCAATGCACCGCCTATACCACCATACACACAGAGCTCACTGTGAATCAATGCACAGCCTATAGAAGAACACACAAACACTCACTCACACATACCTGACTGTGACTCAGTGAACCACCTATAGCAACACACACACACACACACAAACATACACTGCTCATTGGACTCAATGCACTGCCTAAACAAGCACACACACACACAAACACACACACACATATGACTCACTGACTCAATGCACAGCCTGTACTGGCACACACACAAGGCTTACTGTGACTCAATGCAGAGTCTACACCAGCATACAAACACATGGCTCACTGTGACTCAATATAATGCCTATGCCAGCACACACACACAGAGACACATGAATGGCTCTCTCTGATTCAATGCACGTACTATACCATCACAAACACACACACACGCACAGTCACTGTGACACAACGCAGACCCTATACCACAACACCCATGCAAAGACACATATGCACGGCTCTTTGTGACTCTATGCACACCCTATACTATCACATACACACATTCACACATGGCTCATTGTGAATCAGTGCACAGTCTGTAGTTCCAGGTATACACACACAGACACACACCTCAGTGACTCAATGCAAAGCCCATACCATCACACACACACACACATACACACACAGCTCACTGTGAATCAGTGTACAGTCTTCAGCTCCATGTACATACACACACAACACACCTTAGTGAATCAATGCAGAGACCATACCAGCATACACACACACATACACACACCTGAGACTCAATGCTCTGCCTATTCCAGCACACACACACACACAGGCACACACACGGCTCACTGTCATTCAATACCAGCCTCTACCTGCACACACACACACTCTCACACACACCGCCGTGTGACTCAATGCAGATGATACCACCACACAGACACACACACACACCTGACTGAGACTCAATGCCAAGCCCATACAAGTAAACAGACACACAAAACAAAGGCTCACTGAGACTCAATGAACAGTGTATACTAGCACATACAAACACATGGCTCAATGTGAGTCAATGCATAGCCTATACCCGCACACACACACACAGAAACACACCTTAACATGGCTCAGTGTACAGACTATAGCAGTACACACACACACAAACACACACCGCTCAGTGATTCAATGCAAATCCCATATCAGCATACACATACACATACACTCACCTAGGTGTGACTCAATTCTCAGCATATAGCAGCACACACACACACCTTACTGTGACTCATGCAGACTCTACAGCACCAAATACACAACACTAACACAGGGCTGTGATTCAATGCACAGCCTATAACACCACACAGAGACACCCATCACTGTGACTCAAACCGCAGCCTGTACATGCACATACACACACAAAGACCCACTTTCTGTGACTCAATACACAGCCTACTGCAGCACACACACACACACAAACACAACCATCACTGTGACTCAATGCACCTCCTGTACCAGCTTACACACATGCCTCACTGTGAATCAATGCACAGCCTATACAAGAACACACAAACACTCACACATACCTGACTGTGACTCAGTGAACCACCTATAGCAGCACCCACAAACACACACAAACATACATGATTCACTTGGACTCAATGCACTTCATATATCAGCACACACACACACACACACACACATATATGACTCACTGACTCCTTGCACAGCCTGTACTGGCACACACACAAGTCTTACTGTGACTCAATGCAGAGTCTCCACCAGCATACAAACACATGGCTCACTGTGACACAATGTAATGCCTATGCCAGCACACACACACAGAGACGCATGCATGGCTCTCTCTGATACAATGCATGTACTATACCAACACAAACACACACACACACACGCACAGTCACTGTGACACAATGCACAGCCTATACCACAACACCCATGCAAAGACACATATGCACGGCTCATTGTGACTCTATGAACACCCTATACTATCACATACACACATTCACACATGGCTCATTGTGAATCAGTGCACAGTCTGTAGTTCCAGGTATACACACACAGACACACACCTCAGTGACTCAATGCAAAGCCCATACCATCACACACACACACACATACACACACAGCTCACTGTGAATCAGTGTACAGTCTTCAGCTCCATGTACATACACACACAACACACCTTAGTGAATCAATGCAGAGACCATACCAGCATACACACACACATACACACACCTGAGACTCAATGCTCTGCCTATTCCAGCACACACACACACGGCTCACTGTGGTTCAATACCAGCCTGTACCTGCACACACACACACTCTCACACACACCGCCGTGTGACTCAATGCAGTTTATACCACCACACAGACACACAAACACACACAAACACCTCTCTGTGACTCAATGCCAAGCCCATACAAGTAAACAGACACACACAACAATGGCTCACTGAGACTCAATGAATAGCGTATAGTAGCACATACAAACACATGGCTCAATGTGAGTCAATGCATAGCCTATACCCGCACACACACACACAGAAACACACCTTAATATGGCTCAGTGTACAGCCTATAGCAGTACACACACACACATCTTACTGTGACTCATGCAGACTCTACAGCACCAAATACACAAACACGAACACAGGGCTGGGATTCAATGCACAGTCCATACCAGCAAAGGCACACACACCACACCACACTGTGACTCAATGTTCAGATTATACCAGCACACACACACGGCTCACTCTGTCCTAGTGCACAGAATATAACATCACACACACACCCCACACTGTGACTCAATGCACAGCCTGTACCTACACATACACACACACACAGCTCACTGTGACAAAATATGCAGCCTATACCAGCACACACACACACACACCCTCAATGTTACACAATGGTCAGCCTATATCAGAACATGCAGACACACACACACATCACTCTGACTCACTGCACATCCTATACCAGTGCACTCACACACACACACACATGGCTGACTGTGAATCAATGCACACTCTGTACCAGGACACACACACACACACTCATGGCTCCCTGTGACTCAGTGGACAGGATATGCTAGCAGACATACACACACAGAGAAGCACATACGGCAAAATGTGAGTCAATCCACAGCCCATACCTCCACACACGCACACATACTGACACTCAAAAACACAGCTCAGTGTGATTCAATGCAAATCCTAAACTAGAAAGTGCACACACACAGACACAAACCTCCCTATGAATCAGTGCATAGCATATAACATCACACACATACAGCTCACTGTGACTCAATGTGCTGCCTCTACCTGCACACACACACACAAAAAACTCAATATGACTCAATGAGCAGGCTGTACCAGCACACATATACACACATGTGCACACAGACCTCAGTGTGCCTCAATTGTCAGCCTATACCAGAACACACAGACACACACACCTCCCACTCTGACTCAATGCACAACCTATACCAGCGTGCACACACACTCACATGGCACAGTGAATCAAGGCACAATTTTACCAGCACATGCACACACACCTCAGAGTGATTCAAAGCTCAGCCTATACCAGCAAACACACACACACAAACACAGACATGCACAGATGCAGGCCTCACTGTGACTCAATGCACAGCCTATACCAGTACACACACACACACACCAACACGCACTCACACATGGCTCACTGGTACTCAGTAAATCGCCTATACCAGCACACACACACACAGCGCACTGTGACTCAATGCAGTCTGTATCACCCACACTCACACACACACCCATGAGTCAATAAAGCCCATACCAGCACAATAAAGCCCATACCAGCACACAAACTCACATGCACACACACACAAACGAGACTGTGACTCAAAACGCTTCCTGTACCAGCACACACACACACAAACACCTCACTGTGACTCAATGCACAGCCTATACGAGCACACACATACACACACAGCTCACAGTGACTCAATACAGAGTCTATACCAGCGCACACACAGACACACAGCCCACTCTGTCTCAATTGTCATCTAGTGCCAGCACACACACACACACAAACACACAAACACACACAGCCGTTCAGGTCAAAGTGGATAAAACCACAGTCCACACCATCACAGCACACACACAGCGCACTACTCACTGTGACTCAATGCACAGTCTACACCAGCAAATACACACACACATACACAAACAACTCCCACACATTCAACTGTGACTCAGTGCTCTGACTATACCAGCTCCCCACACACACATGGTTCACTGTGACTCAGTGCACAGCAAATAACTGTACACACACACCCCTACACACACATATTGCTCAGTTTGACCTAACGAACAGTCTGTAACACCACATACACACATGCACACCTCAGTGACTCAATGTTCAGCCTGTACCATCACACACACACACGCATACACAAATACACGTACACACACTAATACGGCTCGCTGTGATTCAATGCACAGCCTATAACATCACACAGAGACACCCATCACTGTGACTCGAACTGCAGCTTGTACCTGCACATACACACACAAAGACCCACCTTCTGTGACTCAATTCACAGCCTACTGCAGCATACACACAGAAAAACAACCATCACTGTGATTCAATGCACCGCCTATACCACCATACACACAGAGCTCACTGTGAATCAATGCACAGCCTATAGAAGAACACACAAACACTCACTCACACATACCTGACTGTGACTCAGTGAACCACCTATAGCAGCACACACACACACACACAAACATACACTGCTCATTGGACTCAATGCACTGCCTAAACCAGCACACACACACACAAACACACACACACATATGACTCACTGACTCAATGCACAGCCTGTACTGGCACACACACAAGGCTTACTGTGACTCAATGCAGAGTCTACACCAGCATACAAACACATGGCTCACTGTGACTCAATGTAATGCCTATGTCAGCACACACACACAGAGACACATGCATGGCTCTCTCTGATTCAATGCACGTACTATACCATCACAAACACACACACACGCACAGTCACTGTGACACAACGCAGACCCTATACCACAACACCCATGCAAAGACACATATGCACGGCTCTTTGTGACTCTATGAACACCCTATACTATCACATACACACATTCACACATGGCTCATTGTGAATCAGTGCACAGTCTGTAGTTCCAGGTATACACACACAGACACACACCTCAGTGACTCAATGCAAAGCCCATACCATCACACACACACACACATACACACACAGCTCACTGTGAATCAGTGTACAGTCTTCAGCTCCATGTACATACACACACAACACACCTTAGTGAATCAATGCAGAGACCATACCAGCATACACACACACATACACACACCTGAGACTCAATGCTCTGCCTATTCCAGCACACACACACACACAGGCACACACACGGCTCACTGTCATTCAATACCAGCCTGTACCTGCACACACACACACTCTCACACACACCGCCGTGTGACTCAATGCAGATGATACCACCACACAGACACACACACACACCTGTCTGAGACTCAATGCCAAGCCCATACAAGTAAACAGACACACAAAACAAAGGCTCACTGAGACTCAATGAACAGTGTATACTAGCACATACAAACACATGGCTCAATGTGAGTCAATTCATAGCCTATACCCGCACACACACACACAGAAACACACCTTAACATGGCTCAGTGTACAGACTATAGCAGTACACACACACACAAACACACACCGCTCAGTGATTCAATGCAAATCCCATATCAGCATACACATACACATACACTCACCTAGGTGTGACTCAATTCTCAGCATATAGCAGCACACACACACACCTTACTGTGACTCATGCAGACTCTACAGCACCAAATACACAACACTAACACAGGGCTGTGATTCAATGCACAGCCTATAACACCACACAGAGACACCCATCACTGTGACTCAAACCGCAGCCTGTACATGCACATACACACACAAAGACCCACTTTCTGTGACTCAATACACAGCCTACTGCAGCACACACACACACACAAACACAACCATCACTGTGACTCAATGCACCTCCTGTACCAGCTTACACACATGCCTCACTGTGAATCAATGCACAGCCTATACAAGAACACACAAACACTCACACATACCTGACTGTGACTCAGTGAACCACCTATAGCAGCACCCACAAACACACACAAACATACATGATTCACTTGGACTCAATGCACTTCATATATCAGCACACACACACACACACACACATATATGACTCACTGACTCCTTGCACAGCCTGTACTGGCACACACAAAAGTCTTACTGTGACTCAATGCAGAGTCTACACCAGCATACAAACACATGGCTCACTGTGACACAATGTAATGCCTATGCCAGCACACACACACAGAGATGCATGCATGGCTCTCTCTGATACATTGCATGTACTATACCATCACAAACACACACACACACACGCACAGTCACTGTGACACAATGCAGACCCTATACCACAACACCCATGCAAAGACACATATGCACGGGTCATTGTGACTCTATGAACACCCTATACTATCACATACACACATTCACACATGGCTCATTGTGAATCAGTGCACAGTCTGTAGTTCCAGGTATACACACACAGACACACACCTCAGTGACTCAATGCAAAGCCCATACCATCACACACACACACACATACACACACAGCTCACTGTGAATCAGTGTACAGTCTTCAGCTCCATGTACATACACACACAACACACCTTAGTGAATCAATGCAGAGACCATACCAGCATACACACACACATACACACACCTGAGACTCAATGCTCTGCCTATTCCAGCACACACACACATGGTTCACTGTGGTTCAATACCAGCCTGTACCTGCACACACACACACTCTCACACACACCACCGTGTGACTCAATGCAGTTTTTACCACCACACAGACACACAAAAACCTCTCTGTGACTCAATGCCAAGCCCATACAAGTAAACAGACACACACAACAATGGCTCACTGAGACTCAATGAATAGCGTAGAGTAGCACATACAAACACATGGCTCAATGTGAGTCAATGCATAGCCTATACCCGCACACACACACACAGAAACACACCTTAATATGGCTCAGTGTACAGCCTATAGCAGTACACACACACACATCTTACTGTGACTCATGCAGACTCTACAGCACCAAATACACAAACACTAACACAGGGCTGGGATTCAATGCACAGTCCATACCAGCAAAGGCACACACACCACACCACACTGTGACTCAATGTTCAGATTATACCAGCACACACACACGGCTCACTCTGTCCTAGTGCACAGAATATAACATCACACACACACCCCACACTGTGACTCAATGCACAGCCTGTACCTACACATACACATACACACAGCTCACTGTGACAAAATATGCAGCCTATACCAGCACACACACACACACACCCTCAATGTTACACAATGATCAGCCTATATCAGAACATGCAGACACACACACACAGAACTCTGACTCACTGCCCATCCTATACCAGTGCACTCACACACACACACACATGGCTGACTGTGAATCAATGCACACTCTGTACCAGGACACACACACACACACACATGGCTCCCTGTGACTCAGTGGACAGGATATGCTAGCAGACATACACACACAGAGAAGCACATACGGCAAAATGTGAGTCAATCCACAGCCCATACCTCCACACACGCACACATACTGACACTCAAAAACACAGCTCAGTGTGATTCAATGCAAATCCTAAACTAGAAAGTGCACACACACAGACACAAACCTCCCTATGAATCAGTGCATAGCATATAACATCACACACATACACCTCACTGTGACTCAATGTGCTGCCTCTACCTGCACACACACACACAAAAAACTCAATATGACTCAATGAGCAGGCTGTACCAGCACACATATACACACATGTGCACACAGACCTCAGTGTGCCTCAATTGTCAGCCTATACCAGAACACACAGACACACACACCTCCCACTCTGACTCAATGCACAACCTATACCAGCGTGCACACACACTCACATGGCACAGTGAATCAAGGCACAATTTTACCAGCACATGCACACACACCTCAGAGTGATTCAAAGCTCAGCCTATACCAGCAAACACACACACACAAACACAGACATGCACAGATGCAGGCCTCACTGTGACTCAATGCACAGCCTATACCAGTACACACACACACACACCAACACGCACTCACACATGGCTCACTGGTACTCAATAAATCGCCTATACCAGCACACACACACACAGCGCACTGTGACTCAATGCAGTCTGTATCACCCACACTCACACACACACCCATGAGTCAATAAAGCCCATACCAGCACAATAAAGCCCATACCAGCACACAAACTCACATGCACACACACACAAACGAGACTGTGACTCAAAACGCTTCCTGTACCAGCACACACACACACAAACACCTCACTGTGACTCAATGCACAGCCTATACGAGCACACACATACACACACAGCTCACAGTGACTCAATACAGAGTCTATACCAGCGCACACACAGACACACAGCCCACTCTGTCTCAATTGTCATCTAGTGCCAGCACACACACACACACAAACACACAAACACACACAGCCGTTCAGGTCAAAGTGGATAAAACCACAGTCCACACCATCACAGCACACACACACCGCACTACTCACTGTGACTCAATGCACAGTCTACACCAGCAAATACACACACACATACACAAACAACTCCCACACATTCAACTGTGACTCAGTGCTCTGACTATACCAGCTCCCCACACACACATGGTTCACTGTGACTCAGTGCACAGCAAATAACTGTACACACACACCCCTACACACACATATTGCTCAGTTTGACCTAACGAACAGTCTGTAACACCACATACACACATGCACACCTCAGTGACTCAATGTTCAGCCTGTACCATCACACACACACACGCATACACAAATACACGTACACACACTAATACGGCTCGCTGTGATTCAATGCACAGCCTATAACATCACACAGAGACACCCATCACTGTGACTCGAACTGCAGCTTGTACTTGCACATACACACACAAAGACCCACCTTCTGTGACTCAATTCACAGCCTACTGCAGCATACACACAGAAAAACAACCATCACTGTGATTCAATGCACTGCCTATACCACCATACACACAGAGCTCAATGTGAATCAATGCACAGCCTATAGAAGAACACACAAACACTCACTCACACATACCTGACTGTGACTCAGTGAACCACCTATAGCAGCACACACACACACACACACAAACATACACTGCTCATTGGACTCAATGCACTGCCTAAACCAGCACACACACACACAAACACACACACACATATGACTCACTGACTCAATGCACAGCCTGTACTGGCACACACACAAGGCTTACTGTGACTCAATGCAGAGTCTACACCAGCATACAAACACATGGCTCACTGTGACTCAATGTAATGCCTATGCCAGCACACACACACAGAGACACATGCATGGCTCTCTCTGATTCAATGCACGTACTATACCATCACAAACACACACACACGCACAGTCACTGTGACACAACGCAGACCCTATACCACAACACCCATGCAAAGACACATATGCACGGCTCTTTGTGACTCTATGCACACCCTATACTATCACATACACACATTCACACATGGCTCATTGTGAATCAGTGCACAGTCTGTAGTTCCAGGTATACACACACAGACACACACCTCAGTGACTCAATGCAAAGCCCATACCATCACACACACACACACATACACACACAGCTCACTGTGAATCAGTGTACAGTCTTCAGCTCCATGTACATACACACACAACACACCTTAGTGAATCAATGCAGAGACCATACCAGCATACACACACACATACACACACCTGAGACTCAATGCTCTGCCTATTCCAGCACACACACACACACAGGCACACACACGGCTCACTGTCATTCAATACCAGCCTCTACCTGCACACACACACACTCTCACACACACCGCCGTGTGACTCAATGCAGATGATACCACCACACAGACACACACACACACCTGACTGAGACTCAATGCCAAGCCCATACAAGTAAACAGACACACAAAACAAAGGCTCACTGAGACTCAATGAACAGTGTATACTAGCACATACAAACACATGGCTCAATGTGAGTCAATGCATAGCCTATACCCGCACACACACACACAGAAACACACCTTAACATGGCTCAGTGTACAGACTATAGCAGTACACACACACACAAACACACACCGCTCAGTGATTCAATGCAAATCCCATATCAGCATACACATACACATACACTCACCTAGGTGTGACTCAATTCTCAGCATATAGCAGCACACACACACACCTTACTGTGACTCATGCAGACTCTACAGCACCAAATACACAACACTAACACAGGGCTGTGATTCAATGCACAGCCTATAACACCACACAGAGACACCCATCACTGTGACTCAAACCGCAGCCTGTACATGCACATACACACACAAAGACCCACTTTCTGTGACTCAATACACAGCCTACTGCAGCACACACACACACACAAACACAACCATCACTGTGACTCAATGCACCTCCTGTACCAGCTTACACACATGCCTCACTGTGAATCAATGCACAGCCTATACAAGAACACACAAACACTCACACATACCTGACTGTGACTCAGTGAACCACCTATAGCAGCACCCACAAACACACACAAACATACATGATTCACTTGGACTCAATGCACTTCATATATCAGCACACACACACACACACACACATATATGACTCACTGACTCCTTGCACAGCCTGTACTGGCACACACACAAGTCTTACTGTGACTCAATGCAGAGTCTCCACCAGCATACAAACACATGGCTCACTGTGACACAATGTAATGCCTATGCCAGCACACACACACAGAGACGCATGCATGGCTCTCTCTGATACAATGCATGTACTATACCAACACAAACACACACACACACACGCACAGTCACTGTGACACAATGCACAGCCTATACCACAACACCCATGCAAAGACACATATGCACGGCTCATTGTGACTCTATGAACACCCTATACTATCACATACACACATTCACACATGGCTCATTGTGAATCAGTGCACAGTCTGTAGTTCCAGGTATACACACACAGACACACACCTCAGTGACTCAATGCAAAACCCATACCATCACACACACACACACATACACACACAGCTCACTGTGAATCAGTGTACAGTCTTCAGCTCCATGTACATACACACACAACACACCTTAGTGAATCAATGCAGAGACCATACCAGCATACACACACACATACACACACCTGAGACTCAATGCTCTGCCTATTCCAGCACACACACACACGGCTCACTGTGGTTCAATACCAGCCTGTACCTGCACACACACACACTCTCACACACACCGCCGTGTGACTCAATGCAGTTTATACCACCACACAGACACACAAACACACACAAACACCTCTCTGTGACTCAATGTCAAGCCCATACAAGTAAACAGACACACACAACAATGGCTCACTGAGACTCAATGAATAGCGTATAGTAGCACATACAAACACATGGCTCAATGTGAGTCAATGCATAGCCTATACCCGCACACACACACACAGAAACACACCTTAATATGGCTCAGTGTACAGCCTATAGCAGTACACACACACACATCTTACTGTGACTCATGCAGACTCTACAGCACCAAATACACAAACACGAACACAGGGCTGGGATTCAATGCACAGTCCATACCAGCAAAGGCACACACACCACACCACACTGTGACTCAATGTTCAGATTATACCAGCACACACACACGGCTCACTCTGTCCTAGTGCACAGAATATAACATCACACACACACCCCACACTGTGACTCAATGCACAGCCTGTACCTACACATACACACACACACAGCTCACTGTGACAAAATATGCAGCCTATACCAGCACACACACACACACACCCTCAATGTTACACAATGGTCAGCCTATATCAGAACATGCAGACACACACACACATCACTCTGACTCACTGCACATCCTATACCAGTGCACTCACACACACACACACATGGCTGACTGTGAATCAATGCACACTCTGTACCAGGACACACACACACACACACACATGGCTCCCTGTGACTTAGTGCACAGGATATGCTAGCAGACATACACACACAGAGAAGCACATACGGCAAAATGTGAGTCAATCCACAGCCCATACCTCCACACACGCACACATACTGACACTCAAAAACACAGCTCAGTGTGATTCAATGCAAATCCTAAACTAGAAAGTGCACACACACAGACACAAACCTCCCTATGAATCAGTGCATAGCATATAACATCACACACATACAGCTCACTGTGACTCAATGTGCTGCCTCTACCTGCACACACACACACAAAAAACTCAATATGACTCAATGAGCAGGCTGTACCAGCACACATATACACACATGTGCACACAGACCTCAGTGTGCCTCAATTGTCAGCCTATACCAGAACACACAGACACACACACCTCCCACTCTGACTCAATGCACAACCTATACCAGCGTGCACACACACTCACATGGCACAGTGAATCAAGGCACAATTTTACCAGCACATGCACACACACCTCAGAGTGATTCAAAGCTCAGCCTATACCAGCAAACACACACACACAAACACAGACATGCACAGATGCAGGCCTCACTGTGACTCAATGCACAGCCTATACCAGTACACACACACACACACCAACACGCACTCACACATGGCTCACTGGTACTCAATAAATCGCCTATACCAGCACACACACACACAGCGCACTGTGACTCAATGCAGTCTGTATCACCCACACTCACACACACACCCATGAGTCAATAAAGTCCATACCAGCACAATAAAGCCCATACCAGCACACAAACTCACATGCACACACACACACACGAGACTGTGACTCAAAACGCTTCCTGTACCAGCACACACACACACAAACACCTCACTGTGACTCAATGCACAGCCTATACGAGCACACACATACACACACAGCTCACAGTGACTCAATACAGAGTCTATACCAGTGCACACACAGACACACAGCCCACTCTGTCTCAACTGTCATCTAGTGCCAGCACACACACACACACAAACACACAAACACACACAGCCGTTCAGGTCAAAGTGGATAAAACCACAGTCCACACCATCACAGCACACACACACCGCACTACTCACTGTGACTCAATGCACAGTCTACACCAGCAAATACACACACACATACACAAACAACTCCCAAACATTCAACTGTGACTCAGTGCTCTGACTATACCAGCTCCCCACACACACATGGTTCACTGTGACTCAGTGCACAGCAAATAACTGTACACACACACCCCTACACACACATATTGCTCAGTTTGACCTAACGAACAGTCTGTAACACCACATACACACATGCATACCTCAGTGACTCAATGTTCAGCCTGTACCATCACACACGCATACACAAATACACGTACACACACTAATACGGCTCGCTGTGATTCAATGCACAGCCTATAACATCACACAGAGACACCCATCACTGTGACTCGAACTGCAGCTTGTACCTGCACATATACACACAAAGACCCACCTTCTGTGACTCAATTCACAGCCTACTGCAGCATACACACAGAAAAACAACCATCACTGTGATTCAATGCACCGCCTATACCACCATACACACAGAGCTCACTGTGAATCAATGCACAGCCTATAGAAGAACACACAAACACTCACTCACACATACCTGACTGTGACTCAGTGAACCACCTATAGCAGCACACACACACACACACAAACATACACTGCTCATTGGACTCAATGCACTGCCTAAACCAGCACACACACACACAAACACACACACACATATGACTCACTGACTCAATGCACAGCCTGTACTGGCACACACACAAGGCTTACTGTGACTCAATGCAGAGTCTACACCAGCATACAAACACATGGCTCACTGTGACTCAATGTAATGCCTATGACAGCACACACACACAGAGACACATGCATGGCTCTCTCTGATTCAATGCACGTACTATACCATCACAAACACACACACACGCACAGTCACTGTGACACAACGCAGACCCTATACCACAACACCCATGCAAAGACACATATGCACGGCTCTTTGTGACTCTATGCACACCCTTTACTATCACATACACACATTCACACATGGCTCATTGTGAATCAGTGCACAGTCTGTAGTTCCAGGTATACACACACAGACACACACCTCAGTGACTCAATGCAAAGCCCATACCATCACACACACACACACATACACACACAGCTCACTGTGAATCAGTGTACAGTCTTCAGCTCCATGTACATACACACACAACACACCTTAGTGAATCAATGCAGAGACCATACCAGCATACACACACACATACACACACCTGAGACTCAATGCTCTGCCTATTCCAGCACACACACACACACAGGCACACACACGGCTCACTGTCATTCAATACCAGCCTCTACCTGCACACACACACACTCTCACACACACCGCCGTGTGACTCAATGCAGATGATACCACCACACAGACACACAGACACACACACACCTGTCTGAGACTCAATGCCAAGCCCATACAAGTAAACAGACACACAAAACAAAGGCTCACTGAGACTCAATGAACAGTGTATACTAGCACATACAAACACATGGCTCAATGTGAGTCAATGCATAGCCTATACCCGCACACACACACACAGAAACACACCTTAACATGGCTCAGTGTACAGACTATAGCAGTACACACACACACAAACACACACCGCTCAGTGATTCAATGCAAATCCCATATCAGCATACACATACACATACACTCACCTAGGTGTGACTCAATTCTCAGCATATAGCAGCACACACACACACCTTACTGTGACTCATGCAGACTCTACAGCACCAAATACACAACACTAACACAGGGCTGTGATTCAATGCACAGCCTATAACACCACACAGAGACACCCATCACTGTGACTCAAACCGCAGCCTGTACATGCACATACACACACAAAGACCCACTTTCTGTGACTCAATACACAGCCTACTGCAGCACACACACACACACAAACACAACCATCACTGTGACTCAATGCACCTCCTGTACCAGCTTACACACATGCCTCACTGTGAATCAATGCACAGCCTATACAAGAACACACAAACACTCACACATACCTGACTGTGACTCAGTGAACCACCTATAGCAGCACCCACAAACACACACAAACATACATGATTCACTTGGACTCAATGCACTTCATATATCAGCACACACAAACACACACACACACACATATGACTCACTGACTCCTTGCACAGCCTGTACTGGCACACACACAAGTCTTACTGTGACTCAATGCAGAGTCTCCACCAGCATACAAACACATGGCTCACTGTGACACAATGTAATGCCTATGCCAGCACACACACACAGAGACGCATGCATGGCTCTCTCTGATACAATGCATGTACTATACCATCACAAACACACACACACACACGCACAGTCACTGTGACACAATGCACAGCCTATACCACAACACCCATGCAAAGACACATATGCACGGCTCATTGTGACTCTATGAACACCCTATACTATCACATACACACATTCACACATGGCTCATTGTGAATCAGTGCACAGTCTGTAGTTCCAGGTATACACACACAGACACACACCTCAGTGACTCAATGCAAAGCCCATACCATCACACACACACACACATACACACACAGCTCACTGTGAATCAGTGTACAGTCTTCAGCTCCATGTACATACACACACAACACACCTTAGTGAATCAATGCAGAGACCATACCAGCATACACACTCACATACACACACCGGAGACTCAATGCTCTGCCTATTCCAGCACACACACACACGGCTCACTGTGGTTCAATACCAGCCTGTACCTGCACACACACACACTCTCACACACACCGCCGTGTGACTCAATGCAGTTTATACCACCACACAGACACACAAACACACACAAACACCTCTCTGTGACTCAATGCCAAGCCCATACAAGTAAACAGACACACACAACAATGGCTCACTGAGACTCAATGAATAGCGTATAGTAGCACATACAAACACATGGCTCAATGTGAGTCAATGCATAGCCTATACCCGCACACACACACACAGAAACACACCTTAATATGGCTCAGTGTACAGCCTATAGCAGTACACACACACATATCTTACTGTGACTCATGCAGACTCTACAGCACCAAATACACAAACACTAACACAGGGCTGGGATTCAATGCACAGTCCATACCAGCAAAGGCACACACACCACACCACACTGTGACTCAATGTTCAGATTATACCAGCACACACACACGGCTCACTCTGTCCTAGTGCACAGAATATAACATCACACACACCCCACACTGTGACTCAATGCACAGCCTGTACCTACACATACACACACACACAGCTCACTGTGACAAAATATGCAGCCTATACCAACACACACACACACACACCCTCAATGTTACACAATGGTCAGCCTATATCAGAACATGCAGACACACACACACATCACTCTGACTCACTGCACATCCTATACCAGTGCACTCACACACACACACACATGGCTGACTGTGAATCAATGCACACTCTGTACCAGGACACACACACACACACACACACGGCTCCCTGTGACTCAGTGCACAGGATATGCTAGCAGACATACACACACAGAGAAGCACATACGGCAAAATGTGAGTCAATCCACAGCCCATACCTCCACACACGCACACATACTGACACTCAAAAACACAGCTCAGTGTGATTCAATGCAAATCCTAAACTAGAAAGTGCACACACACAGACACAAACCTCCCTATGAATCAGTGCATAGCATATAACATCACACACATACACCTCACTGTGACTCAATGTGCTGCCTCTACCTGCACACACACACACACAAAACTCAATATGACTCAATGAGCAGGCTGTACCAGCACACATATACACACATGTGCACACAGACCTCAGTGTGCCTCAATTGTCAGCCTATACCAGAACACACAGACACACACACCTCCCACTCTGACTCAATGCACAACCTATACCAGCGTGCACACACACTCACATGGCACAGTGAATCAAGGCACAATTTTACCAGCACATGCACACACACCTCAGAGTGATTCAAAGCTCAGCCTATACCAGCAAACACACACACACAAACACAGACATGCACAGATGCAGGCCTCACTGTGACTCAATGCACAGCCTATACCAGTACACACACACACACACCAACACGCACTCACACATGGCTCACTGGTACTCAATAAATCGCCTATACCAGCACACACACACAGCGCACTGTGACTCAATGCAGTCTGTATCACCCACACTCACACACACACCCATGAGTCAATAAAGCCCATACCAGCACAATAAAGCCCATACCAGCACACAAACTCACATGCACACACACACACACGAGACTGTGACTCAAAACGCTTCCTGTACCAGCACACACACACACAAACACCTCACTGTGACTCAATGCACAGCCTATACGAGCACACACATACACACACAGCTCACAGTGACTCAATACAGAGTCTATACCAGCGCACACACAGACACACAGCCCACTCTGTCTCAATTGTCATCTAGTGCCAGCACACACACACACACAAACACACAAACACACACAGCCGTTCAGGTCAAAGTGGATAAAACCACAGTCCACACCATCACAGCACACACACACCGCACTACTCACTGTGACTCAATGCACAGTCTACACCAGCAAATACACACACACATACACAAACAACTCCCACACATTCAACTGTGACTCAGTGCTCTGACTATACCAGCTCCCCACACACACATGGTTCACTGTGACTCAGTGCACAGCAAATAACTGTACACACACACCCCTACACACACATATTGCTCAGTTTGACCTAACAGTCTGTAACACCACATACACACATGCACACCTCA
Source organism: Pseudorca crassidens (assembly GCF_039906515.1). Classification (NCBI taxonomy): domain Eukaryota; kingdom Metazoa; phylum Chordata; class Mammalia; order Artiodactyla; family Delphinidae; genus Pseudorca; species Pseudorca crassidens. The sequence continues at coordinate 14,494,470 of NC_090318.1, forward strand.
GTGATTCAATGTTCAGCCTGTACCATCACACACACACACGCATACACAAATACACGTACACACACTAATACGGCTCGCTGTGATTCAATGCACAGCCTATAACATCACACAGAGACACCCATCACTGTGACTCGAACTGCAGCTTGTACCTGCACATATACACACAAAGACCCACCTTCTGTGACTCAATTCACAGCCTACTGCAGCATACACACAGAAAAACAACCATCACTGTGATTCAATGCACCGCCTATACCACCATACACACAGAGCTCACTGTGAATCAATGCACAGCCTATAGAAGAACACACAAACACTCACTCACACATACCTGACTGTGACTCAGTGAACCACCTATAGCAGCACACACACACACACACAAACATACACTGCTCATTGGACTCAATGCACTGCCTAAACCAGCACACACACACACAAACACACACACACATATGACTCACTGACTCAATGCACAGCCTGTACTGGCACACACACAAGGCTTACTGTGACTCAATGCAGAGTCTACACCAGCATACAAACACATGGCTCACTGTGACTCAATGTAATGCCTATGCCAGCACACACACACAGAGACACATGCATGGCTCTCTCTGATTCAATGCACGTACTATACCATCACAAACACACACACACGCACAGTCACTGTGACACAACGCAGACCCTATACCACAACACCCATGCAAAGACACATATGCACGGCTCTTTGTGACTCTATGCACACCCTATACTATCACATACACACATTCACACATGGCTCATTGTGAATCAGTGCACAGTCTGTAGTTCCAGGTATACACACACAGACACACACCTCAGTGACTCAATGCAAAGCCCATACCATCACACACACATACACACACAGCTCACTGTGAATCAGTGTACAGTCTTCAGCTCCATGTACATACACACACAACACACCTTAGTGAATCAATGCAGAGACCATACCAGCATACACACACACATACACACACCTGAGACTCAATGCTCTGCCTATTCCAGCACACACACACACACAGGCACACACACGGCTCACTGTCATTCAATACCAGCCTGTACCTGCACACACACACACTCTCACACACACCGCCATGTGACTCAATGCAGATGATACCACCACACAGACACACAGACACACACACACACCTGTCTGAGACTCAATGCCAAGCCCATACAAGTAAACAGACACACAAAACAAAGGCTCACTGAGACTCAATGAACAGTGTATACTAGCACATACAAACACATGGCTCAATGTGAGTCAATGCATAGCCTATACCCGCACACACACACACAGAAACACACCTTAACATGTCTCAGTGTACAGACTATAGCAGTACACACACACACAAACACACACCGCTCAGTGATTCAATGCAAATCCCATATCAGCATACACATACACATACACTCACCTAGGTGTGACTCAATTCTCAGCATATAGCAGCACACACACACACCTTACTGTGACTCATGCAGAGTCTACAGCACCAAATACACAACACTAACACAGGGCTGTGATTCAATGCACAGCCTATAACACCACACAGAGACACCCATCACTGTGACTCAAACCGCAGCCTGTACATGCACATACACACACAAAGACCCACTTTCTGTGACTCAATACACAGCCTACTGCAGCACACACACACACACAAACACAACCATCACTGTGACTCAATGCACCTCCTGTACCAGGTTACACACATGCCTCACTTTGAATCAATGCACAGCCTATACAAGAACACACAAACACTCACACATACCTGACTGTGACTCAGTGAACCACCTATAGCAGCACCCACAAACACACACAAACATACATGATTCACTTGGTCTCAATGCACTTCATATATCAGCACACACAAACACACACACACACATATGACTCACTGACTCCTTGCACAGCCTGTACTGGCACACACACAAGTCTTACTGTGACTCAATGCAGAGTCTCCACCAGCATACAAACACATGGCTCACTGTGACACAATGTAATGCCTATGCCAGCACACACACACAGAGACGCATGCATGGCTCTCTCTGATACAATGCATGTACTATACCATCACAAACACACACACACACACGCACAGTCACTGTGACACAATGCACAGCCTATACCACAACACCCATGCAAAGACACATATGCACGGCTCATTGTGACTCTATGAACACCCTATACTATCACATACACACATACACACATGGCTCATTGTGAATCAGTGCACAGTCTGTAGTTCCAGGTATACACACACAGACACACACCTCAGTGACTCAATGCAAAGCCCATACCATCACACACACACACACATACACACACAGCTCACTGTGAATCAGTGTACAGTCTTCAGCTCCATGTACATACACACACAACACACCTTAGTGAATCAATGCAGAGACCATACCAGCATACACACACACATACACACACCTGAGACTCAATGCTCTGCCTATTCCAGCACACACACACACGGCTCACTGTGGTTCAATACCAGCCTGTACCTGCACACACACACACTCTCACACACACCGCCGTGTGACTCAATGCAGTTTATACCACCACACAGACACACAAAAACCTCTCTGTGACTCAATGCCAAGCCCATACAAGTAAACAGACACACACAACAATGGCTCACTGAGACTCAATGAATAGCGTAGAGTAGCACATACAAACACATGGCTCAATGTGAGTCAATGCATAGCCTATACCCGCACACACACACACAGAAACACACCTTAATATGGCTCAGTGTACAGCCTATAGCAGTACACACACACACATCTTACTGTGACTCATGCAGACTCTACAGCACCAAATACACAAACACTAACACAGGGCTGGGATTCAATGCACAGTCCATACCAGCAAAGGCACACACACCACACCACACTGTGACTCAATGTTCAGATTATACCAGCACACACACACGGCTCACTCTGTCCTAGTGCACAGAATATAACATCACACACACACCCCACACTGTGACTCAATGCACAGCCTGTACCTACACATACACATACACACAGCTCACTGTGACAAAATATGCAGCCTATACCAGCACACACACACACACACCCTCAATGTTACACAATGATCAGCCTATATCAGAACATGCAGACACACACACACAGCACTCTGACTCACTGCCCATCCTATACCAGTGCACTCACACACACACACACATGGCTGACTGTGAATCAATGCACACTCTGTACCAGGACACACACACACACACTCATGGCTCCCTGTGACTCAGTGGACAGGATATGCTAGCAGACATACACACACAGAGAAGCACATACGGCAAAATGTGAGTCAATCCACAGCCCATACCTCCACACACGCACACATACTGACACTCAAAAACACAGCTCAGTGTGATTCAATGCAAATCCTAAACTAGAAAGTGCACACACACAGACACAAACCTCCCTATGAATCAGTGCATAGCATATAACATCACACACATACAGCTCACTGTGACTCAATGTGCTGCCTCTACCTGCACACACACACACAAAAAACTCAATATGACTCAATGAGCAGGCTGTACCAGCACACATATACACACATGTGCACACAGACCTCAGTGTGCCTCAATTGTCAGCCTATACCAGAACACACAGACACACACACCTCCCACTCTGACTCAATGCACAACCTATACCAGCGTGCACACACACTCACATGGCACAGTGAATCAAGGCACAATTTTACCAGCACATGCACACACACCTCAGAGTGATTCAAAGCTCAGCCTATACCAGCAAACACACACACACAAACACAGACATGCACAGATGCAGGCCTCACTGTGACTCAATGCACAGCCTATACCAGTACACACACACACACACCAACACGCACTCACACATGGCTCACTGGTACTCAATAAATCGCCTATACCAGCACACACACACACAGCGCACTGTGACTCAATGCAGTCTGTATCACCCACACTCACACACACACCCATGAGTCAATAAAGTCCATACCAGCACAATAAAGCCCATACCAGCACACAAACTCACATGCACACACACACACACGAGACTGTGACTCAAAACGCTTCCTGTACCAGCACACACACACACAAACACCTCACTGTGACTCAATGCACAGCCTATACGAGCACACACATACACACACAGCTCACAGTGACTCAATACAGAGTCTATACCAGTGCACACACAGACACACAGCCCACTCTGTCTCAACTGTCATCTAGTGCCAGCACACACACACACACAAACACACAAACACACACAGCCGTTCAGGTCAAAGTGGATAAAACCACAGTCCACACCATCACAGCACACACACACCGCACTACTCACTGTGACTCAATGCACAGTCTACACCAGCAAATACACACACACATACACAAACAACTCCCAAACATTCAACTGTGACTCAGTGCTCTGACTATACCAGCTCCCCACACACACATGGTTCACTGTGACTCAGTGCACAGCAAATAACTGTACACACACACCCCTACACACACATATTGCTCAGTTTGACCTAACGAACAGTCTGTAACACCACATACACACATGCATACCTCAGTGACTCAATGTTCAGCCTGTACCATCACACACGCATACACAAATACACGTACACACACTAATACGGCTCGCTGTGATTCAATGCACAGCCTATAACATCACACAGAGACACCCATCACTGTGACTCGAACTGCAGCTTGTACCTGCACATATACACACAAAGACCCACCTTCTGTGACTCAATTCACAGCCTACTGCAGCATACACACAGAAAAACAACCATCACTGTGATTCAATGCACCGCCTATACCACCATACACACAGAGCTCACTGTGAATCAATGCACAGCCTATAGAAGAACACACAAACACTCACTCACACATACCTGACTGTGACTCAGTGAACCACCTATAGCAGCACACACACACACACACAAACATACACTGCTCATTGGACTCAATGCACTGCCTAAACCAGCACACACACACACAAACACACACACACATATGACTCACTGACTCAATGCACAGCCTGTACTGGCACACACACAAGGCTTACTGTGACTCAATGCAGAGTCTACACCAGCATACAAACACATGGCTCACTGTGACTCAATGTAATGCCTATGACAGCACACACACACAGAGACACATGCATGGCTCTCTCTGATTCAATGCACGTACTATACCATCACAAACACACACACACGCACAGTCACTGTGACACAACGCAGACCCTATACCACAACACCCATGCAAAGACACATATGCACGGCTCTTTGTGACTCTATGCACACCCTTTACTATCACATACACACATTCACACATGGCTCATTGTGAATCAGTGCACAGTCTGTAGTTCCAGGTATACACACACAGACACACACCTCAGTGACTCAATGCAAAGCCCATACCATCACACACACACACACATACACACACAGCTCACTGTGAATCAGTGTACAGTCTTCAGCTCCATGTACATACACACACAACACACCTTAGTGAATCAATGCAGAGACCATACCAGCATACACACACACATACACACACCTGAGACTCAATGCTCTGCCTATTCCAGCACACACACACATGGCTCACTGTGGTTCAATACCAGCCTGTACCTGCACACACACACACTCTCACACACACCACCGTGTGACTCAATGCAGTTTTTACCACCACACAGACACACAAAAACCTCTCTGTGACTCAATGCCAAGCCCATACAAGTAAACAGACACACACAACAATGGCTCACTGAGACTCAATGAATATCGTAGAGTAGCACATACAAACACATGGCTCAATGTGAGTCAATGCATAGCCTATACCCGCACACACACACACAGAAACACACCTTAATATGGCTCAGTGTACAGCCTATAGCAGTACACACACACACATCTTACTGTGACTCATGCAGACTCTACAGCACCAAATACACAAACACTAACACAGGGCTGGGATTCAATGCACAGTCCATACCAGCAAAGGCACACACACCACACCACACTGTGACTCAATGTTCAGATTATACCAGCACACACACACGGCTCACTCTGTCCTAGTGCACAGAATATAACATCACACACACACCCCACACTGTGACTCAATGCACAGCCTGTACCTACACATACACATACACACAGCTCACTGTGACAAAATATGCAGCCTATACCAGCACACACACACACACACCCTCAATGTTACACAATGATCAGCCTATATCAGAACATGCAGACACACACACACAGAACTCTGACTCACTGCCCATCCTATACCAGTGCACTCACACACACACACACATGGCTGACTGTGAATCAATGCACACTCTGTACCAGGACACACACACACACACACATGGCTCCCTGTGACTCAGTGGACAGGATATGCTAGCAGACATACACACACAGAGAAGCACATACGGCAAAATGTGAGTCAATCCACAGCCCATACCTCCACACACGCACACATACTGACACTCAAAAACACAGCTCAGTGTGATTCAATGCAAATCCTAAACTAGAAAGTGCACACACACAGACACAAACCTCCCTATGAATCAGTGCATAGCATATAACATCACACACATACACCTCACTGTGACTCAATGTGCTGCCTCTACCTGCACACACACACACAAAAAACTCAATATGACTCAATGAGCAGGCTGTACCAGCACACATATACACACATGTGCACACAGACCTCAGTGTGCCTCAATTGTCAGCCTATACCAGAACACACAGACACACACACCTCCCACTCTGACTCAATGCACAACCTATACCAGCGTGCACACACACTCACATGGCACAGTGAATCAAGGCACAATTTTACCAGCACATGCACACACACCTCAGAGTGATTCAAAGCTCAGCCTATACCAGCAAACACACACACACAAACACAGACATGCACAGATGCAGGCCTCACTGTGACTCAATGCACAGCCTATACCAGTACACACACACACACACCAACACGCACTCACACATGGCTCACTGGTACTCAGTAAATCGCCTATACCAGCACACACACACACAGCGCACTGTGACTCAATGCAGTCTGTATCACCCACACTCACACACACACCCATGAGTCAATAAAGCCCATACCAGCACAATAAAGCCCATACCAGCACACAAACTCACATGCACACACACACAAACGAGACTGTGACTCAAAACGCTTCCTGTACCAGCACACACACACACAAACACCTCACTGTGACTCAATGCACAGCCTATACGAGCACACACATACACACACAGCTCACAGTGACTCAATACAGAGTCTATACCAGCGCACACACAGACACACAGCCCACTCTGTCTCAATTGTCATCTAGTGCCAGCACACACACACACACAAACACACAAACACACACAGCCGTTCAGGTCAAAGTGGATAAAACCACAGTCCACACCATCACAGCACACACACACCGCACTACTCACTGTGACTCAATGCACAGTCTACACCAGCAAATACACACACACATACACAAACAACTCCCACACATTCAACTGTGACTCAGTGCTCTGACTATACCAGCTCCCCACACACACATGGTTCACTGTGACTCAGTGCACAGCAAATAACTGTACACACACACCCCTACACACACATATTGCTCAGTTTGACCTAACGAACAGTCTGTAACACCACATACACACATGCACACCTCAGTGACTCAATGTTCAGCCTGTACCATCACACACACACACGCATACACAAATACACGTACACACACTAATACGGCTCGCTGTGATTCAATGCACAGCCTATAACATCACACAGAGACACCCATCACTGTGACTCGAACTGCAGCTTGTACTTGCACATACACACACAAAGACCCACCTTCTGTGACTCAATTCACAGCCTACTGCAGCATACACACAGAAAAACAACCATCACTGTGATTCAATGCACTGCCTATACCACCATACACACAGAGCTCAATGTGAATCAATGCACAGCCTATAGAAGAACACACAAACACTCACTCACACATACCTGACTGTGACTCAGTGAACCACCTATAGCAGCACACACACACACACACACAAACATACACTGCTCATTGGACTCAATGCACTGCCTAAACCAGCACACACACACACAAACACACACACACATATGACTCACTGACTCAATGCACAGCCTGTACTGGCACACACACAAGGCTTACTGTGACTCAATGCAGAGTCTACACCAGCATACAAACACATGGCTCACTGTGACTCAATGTAATGCCTATGCCAGCACACACACACAGAGACACATGCATGGCTCTCTCTGATTCAATGCACGTACTATACCATCACAAACACACACACACGCACAGTCACTGTGACACAACGCAGACCCTATACCACAACACCCATGCAAAGACACATATGCACGGCTCTTTGTGACTCTATGCACACCCTATACTATCACATACACACATTCACACATGGCTCATTGTGAATCAGTGCACAGTCTGTAGTTCCAGGTATACACACACAGACACACACCTCAGTGACTCAATGCAAAGCCCATACCATCACACACACACACACATACACACACAGCTCACTGTGAATCAGTGTACAGTCTTCAGCTCCATGTACATACACACACAACACACCTTAGTGAATCAATGCAGAGACCATACCAGCATACACACACACATACACACACCTGAGACTCAATGCTCTGCCTATTCCAGCACACACACACACACAGGCACACACACGGCTCACTGTCATTCAATACCAGCCTCTACCTGCACACACACACACTCTCACACACACCGCCGTGTGACTCAATGCAGATGATACCACCACACAGACACACACACACACCTGACTGAGACTCAATGCCAAGCCCATACAAGTAAACAGACACACAAAACAAAGGCTCACTGAGACTCAATGAACAGTGTATACTAGCACATACAAACACATGGCTCAATGTGAGTCAATGCATAGCCTATACCCGCACACACACACACAGAAACACACCTTAACATGGCTCAGTGTACAGACTATAGCAGTACACACACACACAAACACACACCGCTCAGTGATTCAATGCAAATCCCATATCAGCATACACATACACATACACTCACCTAGGTGTGACTCAATTCTCAGCATATAGCAGCACACACACACACCTTACTGTGACTCATGCAGACTCTACAGCACCAAATACACAACACTAACACAGGGCTGTGATTCAATGCACAGCCTATAACACCACACAGAGACACCCATCACTGTGACTCAAACCGCAGCCTGTACATGCACATACACACACAAAGACCCACTTTCTGTGACTCAATACACAGCCTACTGCAGCACACACACACACACAAACACAACCATCACTGTGACTCAATGCACCTCCTGTACCAGCTTACACACATGCCTCACTGTGAATCAATGCACAGCCTATACAAGAACACACAAACACTCACACATACCTGACTGTGACTCAGTGAACCACCTATAGCAGCACCCACAAACACACACAAACATACATGATTCACTTGGACTCAATGCACTTCATATATCAGCACACACACACACACACACACACATATATGACTCACTGACTCCTTGCACAGCCTGTACTGGCACACACACAAGTCTTACTGTGACTCAATGCAGAGTCTCCACCAGCATACAAACACATGGCTCACTGTGACACAATGTAATGCCTATGCCAGCACACACACACAGAGACGCATGCATGGCTCTCTCTGATACAATGCATGTACTATACCAACACAAACACACACACACACACGCACAGTCACTGTGACACAATGCACAGCCTATACCACAACACCCATGCAAAGACACATATGCACGGCTCATTGTGACTCTATGAACACCCTATACTATCACATACACACATTCACACATGGCTCATTGTGAATCAGTGCACAGTCTGTAGTTCCAGGTATACACACACAGACACACACCTCAGTGACTCAATGCAAAACCCATACCATCACACACACACACACATACACACACAGCTCACTGTGAATCAGTGTACAGTCTTCAGCTCCATGTACATACACACACAACACACCTTAGTGAATCAATGCAGAGACCATACCAGCATACACACACACATACACACACCTGAGACTCAATGCTCTGCCTATTCCAGCACACACACACACGGCTCACTGTGGTTCAATACCAGCCTGTACCTGCACACACACACACTCTCACACACACCGCCGTGTGACTCAATGCAGTTTATACCACCACACAGACACACAAACACACACAAACACCTCTCTGTGACTCAATGTCAAGCCCATACAAGTAAACAGACACACACAACAATGGCTCACTGAGACTCAATGAATAGCGTATAGTAGCACATACAAACACATGGCTCAATGTGAGTCAATGCATAGCCTATACCCGCACACACACACACAGAAACACACCTTAATATGGCTCAGTGTACAGCCTATAGCAGTACACACACACACATCTTACTGTGACTCATGCAGACTCTACAGCACCAAATACACAAACACGAACACAGGGCTGGGATTCAATGCACAGTCCATACCAGCAAAGGCACACACACCACACCACACTGTGACTCAATGTTCAGATTATACCAGCACACACACACGGCTCACTCTGTCCTAGTGCACAGAATATAACATCACACACACACCCCACACTGTGACTCAATGCACAGCCTGTACCTACACATACACACACACACAGCTCACTGTGACAAAATATGCAGCCTATACCAGCACACACACACACACACCCTCAATGTTACACAATGGTCAGCCTATATCAGAACATGCAGACACACACACACATCACTCTGACTCACTGCACATCCTATACCAGTGCACTCACACACACACACACATGGCTGACTGTGAATCAATGCACACTCTGTACCAGGACACACACACACACACACACATGGCTCCCTGTGACTTAGTGCACAGGATATGCTAGCAGACATACACACACAGAGAAGCACATACGGCAAAATGTGAGTCAATCCACAGCCCATACCTCCACACACGCACACATACTGACACTCAAAAACACAGCTCAGTGTGATTCAATGCAAATCCTAAACTAGAAAGTGCACACACACAGACACAAACCTCCCTATGAATCAGTGCATAGCATATAACATCACACACATACAGCTCACTGTGACTCAATGTGCTGCCTCTACCTGCACACACACACACAAAAAACTCAATATGACTCAATGAGCAGGCTGTACCAGCACACATATACACACATGTGCACACAGACCTCAGTGTGCCTCAATTGTCAGCCTATACCAGAACACACAGACACACACACCTCCCACTCTGACTCAATGCACAACCTATACCAGCGTGCACACACACTCACATGGCACAGTGAATCAAGGCACAATTTTACCAGCACATGCACACACACCTCAGAGTGATTCAAAGCTCAGCCTATACCAGCAAACACACACACACAAACACAGACATGCACAGATGCAGGCCTCACTGTGACTCAATGCACAGCCTATACCAGTACACACACACACACACCAACACGCACTCACACATGGCTCACTGGTACTCAATAAATCGCCTATACCAGCACACACACACACAGCGCACTGTGACTCAATGCAGTCTGTATCACCCACACTCACACACACACCCATGAGTCAATAAAGTCCATACCAGCACAATAAAGCCCATACCAGCACACAAACTCACATGCACACACACACACACGAGACTGTGACTCAAAACGCTTCCTGTACCAGCACACACACACACAAACACCTCACTGTGACTCAATGCACAGCCTATACGAGCACACACATACACACACAGCTCACAGTGACTCAATACAGAGTCTATACCAGTGCACACACAGACACACAGCCCACTCTGTCTCAACTGTCATCTAGTGCCAGCACACACACACACACAAACACACAAACACACACAGCCGTTCAGGTCAAAGTGGATAAAACCACAGTCCACACCATCACAGCACACACACACCGCACTACTCACTGTGACTCAATGCACAGTCTACACCAGCAAATACACACACACATACACAAACAACTCCCAAACATTCAACTGTGACTCAGTGCTCTGACTATACCAGCTCCCCACACACACATGGTTCACTGTGACTCAGTGCACAGCAAATAACTGTACACACACACCCCTACACACACATATTGCTCAGTTTGACCTAACGAACAGTCTGTAACACCACATACACACATGCATACCTCAGTGACTCAATGTTCAGCCTGTACCATCACACACGCATACACAAATACACGTACACACACTAATACGGCTCGCTGTGATTCAATGCACAGCCTATAACATCACACAGAGACACCCATCACTGTGACTCGAACTGCAGCTTGTACCTGCACATACACACACAAAGACCCACCTTCTGTGACTCAATTCACAGCCTACTGCAGCATACACACAGAAAAACAACCATCACTGTGATTCAATGCACCGCCTATACCACCATACACACAGAGCTCACTGTGAATCAATGCACAGCCTATAGAAGAACACACAAACACTCACTCACACATACCTGACTGTGACTCAGTGAACCACCTATAGCAGCAAACACACACACACACAAACATACACTGCTCATTGGACCCAATGCACTGCCTAAACCAGCACACACACACACAAACACACACACACATATGACTCACTGACTCAATGCACAGCCTGTACTGGCACACACACAAGGCTTACTGTGACTCAATGCAGAGTCTACACCAGCATACAAACACATGGCTCACTGTGACACAATGTAATGCCTATGCCAGCACACACACACAGAGACGCATGCATGGCTCTCTCTGATACATTGCATGTACTATACCATCACAAACACACACACACGCACAGTCACTGTGACACAACGCAGACCCTATACCACAACACCCATGCAAAGACACATATGCACGGCTCTTTGTGACTCTATGCACACCCTATACTATCACATACACACATTCACACATGGCTCATTGTGAATCAGTGCACAGTCTGTAGTTCCAGGTATACACACACAGACACACACCTCAGTGACTCAATGCAAAGCCCATACCATCACACACACACACACATACACACACAGCTCACTGTGAATCAGTGTACAGTCTTCAGCTCCATGTACATACACACACAACACACCTTAGTGAATCAATGCAGAGACCATACCAGCATACACACACACATACACACACCTGAGACTCAATGCTCTGCCTATTCCAGCACACACACACACACAGGCACACACACGGCTCACTGTCATTCAATACCAGCCTGTACCTGCACACACACACACTCTCACACACACCGCCGTGTGACTCAATGCAGATGATACCACCACACAGACACACACACACACCTGACTGAGACTCAATGCCAAGCCCATACAAGTAAACAGACACACAAAACAAAGGCTCACTGAGACTCAATGAATAGTGTATACTAGCACATACAAACACATGGCTCAATGTGAGTCAATGCATAGCCTATACCCGCACACACACACACAGAAACACACCTTAACATGGCTCAGTGTACAGACTATAGCAGTACACACACACACAAACACACACCGCTCAGTGATTCAATGCAAATCCCATATCAGCATACACATACACATACACTCACCTAGGTGTGACTCAATTCTCAGCATATAGCAGCACACACACACACCTTACTGTGACTCATGCAGACTCTACAGCACCAAATACACAACACTAACACAGGGCTGTGATTCAATGCACAGCCTATAACACCACACAGAGACACCCATCACTGTGACTCAAACCGCAGCCTGTACATGCACATACACACACAAAGACCCACTTTCTGTGACTCAATACACAGCCTACTGCAGCACACACACACACACAAACACAACCATCACTGTGACTCAATGCACCTCCTGTACCAGCTTACACACATGCCTCACTGTGAATCAATGCACAGCCTATACAAGAACACACAAACACTCACACATACCTGACTGTGACTCAGTGAACCACCTATAGCAGCACCCACAAACACACACAAACATACATGATTCACTTGGACTCAATGCACTTCATATATCAGCACACACACACACACACACATATATGACTCACTGACTCCTTGCACAGCCTGTACTGGCACACACACAAGTCTTACTGTGACTCAATGCAGAGTCTCCACCAGCATACAAACACATGGCTCACTGTGACACAATGTAATGCCTATGCCAGCACACACACACAGAGACGCATGCATGGCTCTCTCTGATACAATGCATGTACTATACCATCACAAACACACACACACACACACGCACAGTCACTGTGACACAATGCACAGCCTATACCACAACACCCATGCAAAGACACATATGCACGGCTCATTGTGACTCTATGAACACCCTATACTATCACATACACACATTCACACATGGCTCATTGTGAATCAGTGCACAGTCTGTAGTTCCAGGTATACACACACAGACACACACCTCAGTGACTCAATGCAAAGCCCATACCATCACACACACACACACATACACACACAGCTCACTGTGAATCAGTGTACAGTCTTCAGCTCCATGTACATACACACACAACACACCTTAGTGAATCAATGCAGAGACCATACCAGCATACACACACACATACACACACCTGAGACTCAATGCTCTGCCTATTCCAGCACACACACACACGGCTCACTGTGGTTCAATACCAGCCTGTACCTGCACACACACACACTCTCACACACACCGCCGTGTGACTCAATGCAGTTTATACCACCACACAGACACACAAACACACACAAACACCTCTCTGTGACTCAATGCCAAGCCCATACAAGTAAACAGACACACACAACAATGGCTCACTGAGACTCAATGAATAGCGTATAGTAGCACATACAAACACATGGCTCAATGTGAGTCAATGCATAGCCTATACCCGCACACACACACACAGAAACACACCTTAATATGGCTCAGTGTACAGCCTATAGCAGTACACACACACACATCTTACTGTGACTCATGCAGACTCTACAGCACCAAATACACAAACACGAACAGAGGGCTGGGATTCAATGCACAGTCCATACCAGCAAAGGCACACACACCACACCACACTGTGACTCAATGTTCAGATTATACCAGCACACACACACAGCTCAGTCTCTCCTAGTGCACAGAATATAACATCACACACACACCCCACACTGTGACTCAATGCACAGCCTGTACCTACACATACACACACACACAGCTCACTGTGACAAAATATGCAGCCTATACCAGCACACACACACACACACCCTCAATGTTACACAATGGTCAGCCTATATCAGAACATGCAGACACACACACACATCACTCTGACTCACTGCACATCCTATACCAGTGCACTCACACACACACACACATGGCTGACTGTAAATCAATGCACACTCTGTACCAGGACACACACACACACACACACATGGCTCCCTGTGACTTAGTGCACAGGATATGCTAGCAGACATACACACACAGAGAAGCACATACGGCAAAATGTGAGTCAATCCACAGCCCATACCTCCACACACGCACACATACTGACACTCAAAAACACAGCTCAGTGTGATTCAATGCAAATCCTAAACTAGAAAGTGCACACACACAGACACAAACCTCCCTATGAATCAGTGCATAGCATATAACATCACACACATACACCTCACTGTGACTCAATGTGCTGCCTCTACTTGCACACACACACAAAAAAAACTCAATATGACTCAATGAGCAGGCTGTACCAGCACACATATACACACATGTGCACACAGACCTCAGTGTGCCTCAATTGTCAGCCTATACCAGAACACACAGACACACACACCTCCCACTCTGACTCAATGCACAACCTATACCAGCGTGCACACACACTCACATGGCACAGTGAATCAAGGCACAATTTTACCAGCACATGCACACACACCTCAGAGTGATTCAAAGCTCAGCCTATACCAGCAAACACACACACACAAACACAGACATGCACAGATGCAGGCCTCACTGTGACTCAATGCACAGCCTATACCAGTACACACACACACACACCAACACGCACTCACACATGGCTCACTGGTACTCAATAAATCGCCTATACCAGCACACACACACACAGCGCACTGTGACTCAATGCAGTCTGTATCACCCACACTCACACACACACCCATGAGTCAATAAAGCCCATACCAGCACAATAAAGCCCATACCAGCACACAAACTCACATGCACACACACACACATGAGACTGTGACTCAAAACGCTTCCTGTACCAGCACACACACACACAAACACCTCACTGTGACTCAATGCACAGCCTATACGAGCACACACATACACACACAGCTCACAGTGACTCAATACAGAGTCTATACCAGCACACACACAGACACACAGCCCACTCTGTCTCAACTGTCATCTAGTGCCAGCACACACACACACACAAACACACAAACACACACAGCCGTTCAGGTCAAAGTGGATAAAACCACAGTCCACACCATCACAGCACACACACACCGCACTACTCACTGTGACTCAATGCACAGTCTACACCAGCAAATACACACACACATACACAAACAACTCCCACACATTCAACTGTGACTCAGTGCTCTGACTATACCAGCTCCCCACACACACATGGTTCACTGTGACTCAGTGCACAGCAAATAACTGTACACACACACCCCTACACACACATATTGCTCAGTTTGACCTAACGAACAGTCTGTAACACCACATACACACATGCACACCTCAGTGACTCAATGTTCAGCCTGTACCATCACACACACACACGCATACACAAATACACGTACACACACTAATACGGCTCGCTGTGATTCAATGCACAGCCTATAACATCACACAGAGACACCCATCACTGTGACTCGAACTGCAGCTTGTACTTGCACATACACACACAAAGACCCACCTTCTGTGACTCAATTCACAGCCTACTGCAGCATACACACAGAAAAACAACCATCACTGTGATTCAATGCACCGCCTATACCACCATACACACAGAGCTCACTGTGAATCAATGCACAGCCTATAGAAGAACACACAAACACTCACTCACACATACCTGACTGTGACTCAGTGAACCACCTATAGCAACACACACACACACACACAAACATACACTGCTCATTGGACTCAATGCACTGCCTAAACAAGCACACACACACACAAACACACACACACATATGACTCACTGACTCAATGCACAGCCTGTACTGGCACACACACAAGGCTTACTGTGACTCAATGCAGAGTCTACACCAGCATACAAACACATGGCTCACTGTGACTCAATATAATGCCTATGCCAGCACACACACACAGAGACACATGAATGGCTCTCTCTGATTCAATGCACGTACTATACCATCACAAACACACACACACGCACAGTCACTGTGACACAACGCAGACCCTATACCACAACACCCATGCAAAGACACATATGCACGGCTCTTTGTGACTCTATGCACACCCTATACTATCACATACACACATTCACACATGGCTCATTGTGAATCAGTGCACAGTCTGTAGTTCCAGGTATACACACACAGACACACACCTCAGTGACTCAATGCAAAGCCCATACCATCACACACACACACACATACACACACAGCTCACTGTGAATCAGTGTACAGTCTTCAGCTCCATGTACATACACACACAACACACCTTAGTGAATCAATGCAGAGACCATACCAGCATACACACACACATACACACACCTGAGACTCAATGCTCTGCCTATTCCAGCACACACACACACACAGGCACACACACGGCTCACTGTCATTCAATACCAGCCTCTACCTGCACACACACACACTCTCACACACACCGCCGTGTGACTCAATGCAGATGATACCACCACACAGACACACACACACACCTGACTGAGACTCAATGCCAAGCCCATACAAGTAAACAGACACACAAAACAAAGGCTCACTGAGACTCAATGAACAGTGTATACTAGCACATACAAACACATGGCTCAATGTGAGTCAATGCATAGCCTATACCCGCACACACACACACAGAAACACACCTTAACATGGCTCAGTGTACAGACTATAGCAGTACACACACACACAAACACACACCGCTCAGTGATTCAATGCAAATCCCATATCAGCATACACATACACATACACTCACCTAGGTGTGACTCAATTCTCAGCATATAGCAGCACACACACACACCTTACTGTGACTCATGCAGACTCTACAGCACCAAATACACAACACTAACACAGGGCTGTGATTCAATGCACAGCCTATAACACCACACAGAGACACCCATCACTGTGACTCAAACCGCAGCCTGTACATGCACATACACACACAAAGACCCACTTTCTGTGACTCAATACACAGCCTACTGCAGCACACACACACACACAAACACAACCATCACTGTGACTCAATGCACCTCCTGTACCAGCTTACACACATGCCTCACTGTGAATCAATGCACAGCCTATACAAGAACACACAAACACTCACACATACCTGACTGTGACTCAGTGAACCACCTATAGCAGCACCCACAAACACACACAAACATACATGATTCACTTGGACTCAATGCACTTCATATATCAGCACACACACACACACACACACACATATATGACTCACTGACTCCTTGCACAGCCTGTACTGGCACACACACAAGTCTTACTGTGACTCAATGCAGAGTCTCCACCAGCATACAAACACATGGCTCACTGTGACACAATGTAATGCCTATGCCAGCACACACACACAGAGACGCATGCATGGCTCTCTCTGATACAATGCATGTACTATACCAACACAAACACACACACACACACGCACAGTCACTGTGACACAATGCACAGCCTATACCACAACACCCATGCAAAGACACATATGCACGGCTCATTGTGACTCTATGAACACCCTATACTATCACATACACACATTCACACATGGCTCATTGTGAATCAGTGCACAGTCTGTAGTTCCAGGTATACACACACAGACACACACCTCAGTGACTCAATGCAAAGCCCATACCATCACACACACACACACATACACACACAGCTCACTGTGAATCAGTGTACAGTCTTCAGCTCCATGTACATACACACACAACACACCTTAGTGAATCAATGCAGAGACCATACCAGCATACACACACACATACACACACCTGAGACTCAATGCTCTGCCTATTCCAGCACACACACACACGGCTCACTGTGGTTCAATACCAGCCTGTACCTGCACACACACACACTCTCACACACACCGCCGTGTGACTCAATGCAGTTTATACCACCACACAGACACACAAACACACACAAACACCTCTCTGTGACTCAATGCCAAGCCCATACAAGTAAACAGACACACACAACAATGGCTCACTGAGACTCAATGAATAGCGTATAGTAGCACATACAAACACATGGCTCAATGTGAGTCAATGCATAGCCTATACCCGCACACACACACACAGAAACACACCTTAATATGGCTCAGTGTACAGCCTATAGCAGTACACACACACACATCTTACTGTGACTCATGCAGACTCTACAGCACCAAATACACAAACACGAACACAGGGCTGGGATTCAATGCACAGTCCATACCAGCAAAGGCACACACACCACACCACACTGTGACTCAATGTTCAGATTATACCAGCACACACACACGGCTCACTCTGTCCTAGTGCACAGAATATAACATCACACACACACCCCACACTGTGACTCAATGCACAGCCTGTACCTACACATACACACACACACAGCTCACTGTGACAAAATATGCAGCCTATACCAGCACACACACACACACACCCTCAATGTTACACAATGGTCAGCCTATATCAGAACATGCAGACACACACACACATCACTCTGACTCACTGCACATCCTATACCAGTGCACTCACACACACACACACATGGCTGACTGTGAATCAATGCACACTCTGTACCAGGACACACACACACACACACACATGGCTCCCTGTGACTTAGTGCACAGGATATGCTAGCAGACATACACACACAGAGAAGCACATACGGCAAAATGTGAGTCAATCCACAGCCCATACCTCCACACACGCACACATACTGACACTCAAAAACACAGCTCAGTGTGATTCAATGCAAATCCTAAACTAGAAAGTGCACACACACAGACACAAACCTCCCTATGAATCAGTGCATAGCATATAACATCACACACATACACCTCACTGTGACTCAATGTGCTGCCTCTACCTGCACACACACACAAAAAAAACTCAATATGACTCAATGAGCAGGCTGTACCAGCACACATATACACACATGTGCACACAGACCTCAGTGTGCCTCAATTGTCAGCCTATACCAGAACACACAGACACACACACCTCCCACTCTGACTCAATGCACAACCTATACCAGCGTGCACACACACTCACATGGCACAGTGAATCAAGGCACAATTTTACCAGCACATGCACACACACCTCAGAGTGATTCAAAGCTCAGCCTATACCAGCAAACACACACACACAAACACAGACATGCACAGATGCAGGCCTCACTGTGACTCAATGCACAGCCTATACCAGTACACACACACACACACCAACACGCACTCACACATGGCTCACTGGTACTCAATAAATCGCCTATACCAGCACACACACACACAGCGCACTGTGACTCAATGCAGTCTGTATCACCCACACTCACACACACACCCATGAGTCAATAAAGCCCATACCAGCACAATAAAGCCCATACCAGCACACAAACTCACATGCACACACACACACATGAGACTGTGACTCAAAACGCTTCCTGTACCAGCACACACACACACAAACACCTCACTGTGACTCAATGCACAGCCTATACGAGCACACACATACACACACAGCTCACAGTGACTCAATACAGAGTCTATACCAGCACACACACAGACACACAGCCCACTCTGTCTCAACTGTCATCTAGTGCCAGCACACACACACACACAAACACACAAACACACACAGCCGTTCAGGTCAAAGTGGATAAAACCACAGTCCACACCATCACAGCACACACACACCGCACTACTCACTGTGACTCAATGCACAGTCTACACCAGCAAATACACACACACATACACAAACAACTCCCACACATTCAACTGTGACTCAGTGCTCTGACTATACCAGCTCCCCACACACACATGGTTCACTGTGACTCAGTGCACAGCAAATAACTGTACACACACACCCCTACACACACATATTGCTCAGTTTGACCTAACGAACAGTCTGTAACACCACATACACACATGCACACCTCAGTGACTCAATGTTCAGCCTGTACCATCACACACACACACGCATACACAAATACACGTACACACACTAATACGGCTCGCTGTGATTCAATGCACAGCCTATAACATCACACAGAGACACCCATCACTGTGACTCGAACTGCAGCTTGTACTTGCACATACACACACAAAGACCCACCTTCTGTGACTCAATTCACAGCCTACTGCAGCATACACACAGAAAAACAACCATCACTGTGATTCAATGCACCGCCTATACCACCATACACACAGAGCTCACTGTGAATCAATGCACAGCCTATAGAAGAACACACAAACACTCACTCACACATACCTGACTGTGACTCAGTGAACCACCTATAGCAACACACACACACACACACAAACATACACTGCTCATTGGACTCAATGCACTGCCTAAACAAGCACACACACACACAAACACACACACACATATGACTCACTGACTCAATGCACAGCCTGTACTGGCACACACACAAGGCTTACTGTGACTCAATGCAGAGTCTACACCAGCATACAAACACATGGCTCACTGTGACTCAATATAATGCCTATGCCAGCACACACACACAGAGACACATGAATGGCTCTCTCTGATTCAATGCACGTACTATACCATCACAAACACACACACACGCACAGTCACTGTGACACAACGCAGACCCTATACCACAACACCCATGCAAAGACACATATGCACGGCTCTTTGTGACTCTATGCACACCCTATACTATCACATACACACATTCACACATGGCTCATTGTGAATCAGTGCACAGTCTGTAGTTCCAGGTATACACACACAGACACACACCTCAGTGACTCAATGCAAAGCCCATACCATCACACACACACACACATACACACACAGCTCACTGTGAATCAGTGTACAGTCTTCAGCTCCATGTACATACACACACAACACACCTTAGTGAATCAATGCAGAGACCATACCAGCATACACACACACATACACACACCTGAGACTCAATGCTCTGCCTATTCCAGCACACACACACACACAGGCACACACACGGCTCACTGTCATTCAATACCAGCCTCTACCTGCACACACACACACTCTCACACACACCGCCGTGTGACTCAATGCAGATGATACCACCACACAGACACACACACACACCTGACTGAGACTCAATGCCAAGCCCATACAAGTAAACAGACACACAAAACAAAGGCTCACTGAGACTCAATGAACAGTGTATACTAGCACATACAAACACATGGCTCAATGTGAGTCAATGCATAGCCTATACCCGCACACACACACACAGAAACACACCTTAACATGGCTCAGTGTACAGACTATAGCAGTACACACACACACAAACACACACCGCTCAGTGATTCAATGCAAATCCCATATCAGCATACACATACACATACACTCACCTAGGTGTGACTCAATTCTCAGCATATAGCAGCACACACACACACCTTACTGTGACTCATGCAGACTCTACAGCACCAAATACACAACACTAACACAGGGCTGTGATTCAATGCACAGCCTATAACACCACACAGAGACACCCATCACTGTGACTCAAACCGCAGCCTGTACATGCACATACACACACAAAGACCCACTTTCTGTGACTCAATACACAGCCTACTGCAGCACACACACACACACAAACACAACCATCACTGTGACTCAATGCACCTCCTGTACCAGCTTACACACATGCCTCACTGTGAATCAATGCACAGCCTATACAAGAACACACAAACACTCACACATACCTGACTGTGACTCAGTGAACCACCTATAGCAGCACCCACAAACACACACAAACATACATGATTCACTTGGACTCAATGCACTTCATATATCAGCACACACACACACACACACACACATATATGACTCACTGACTCCTTGCACAGCCTGTACTGGCACACACACAAGTCTTACTGTGACTCAATGCAGAGTCTCCACCAGCATACAAACACATGGCTCACTGTGACACAATGTAATGCCTATGCCAGCACACACACACAGAGACGCATGCATGGCTCTCTCTGATACAATGCATGTACTATACCAACACAAACACACACACACACACGCACAGTCACTGTGACACAATGCACAGCCTATACCACAACACCCATGCAAAGACACATATGCACGGCTCATTGTGACTCTATGAACACCCTATACTATCACATACACACATTCACACATGGCTCATTGTGAATCAGTGCACAGTCTGTAGTTCCAGGTATACACACACAGACACACACCTCAGTGACTCAATGCAAAGCCCATACCATCACACACACACACACATACACACACAGCTCACTGTGAATCAGTGTACAGTCTTCAGCTCCATGTACATACACACACAACACACCTTAGTGAATCAATGCAGAGACCATACCAGCATACACACACACATACACACACCTGAGACTCAATGCTCTGCCTATTCCAGCACACACACACACGGCTCACTGTGGTTCAATACCAGCCTGTACCTGCACACACACACACTCTCACACACACCGCCGTGTGACTCAATGCAGTTTATACCACCACACAGACACACAAACACACACAAACACCTCTCTGTGACTCAATGCCAAGCCCATACAAGTAAACAGACACACACAACAATGGCTCACTGAGACTCAATGAATAGCGTATAGTAGCACATACAAACACATGGCTCAATGTGAGTCAATGCATAGCCTATACCCGCACACACACACACAGAAACACACCTTAATATGGCTCAGTGTACAGCCTATAGCAGTACACACACACACATCTTACTGTGACTCATGCAGACTCTACAGCACCAAATACACAAACACGAACACAGGGCTGGGATTCAATGCACAGTCCATACCAGCAAAGGCACACACACCACACCACACTGTGACTCAATGTTCAGATTATACCAGCACACACACACGGCTCACTCTGTCCTAGTGCACAGAATATAACATCACACACACACCCCACACTGTGACTCAATGCACAGCCTGTACCTACACATACACACACACACAGCTCACTGTGACAAAATATGCAGCCTATACCAGCACACACACACACACACCCTCAATGTTACACAATGGTCAGCCTATATCAGAACATGCAGACACACACACACATCACTCTGACTCACTGCACATCCTATACCAGTGCACTCACACACACACACACATGGCTGACTGTGAATCAATGCACACTCTGTACCAGGACACACACACACACACACACATGGCTCCCTGTGACTTAGTGCACAGGATATGCTAGCAGACATACACACACAGAGAAGCACATACGGCAAAATGTGAGTCAATCCACAGCCCATACCTCCACACACGCACACATACTGACACTCAAAAACACAGCTCAGTGTGATTCAATGCAAATCCTAAACTAGAAAGTGCACACACACAGACACAAACCTCCCTATGAATCAGTGCATAGCATATAACATCACACACATACACCTCACTGTGACTCAATGTGCTGCCTCTACCTGCACACACACACAAAAAAAACTCAATATGACTCAATGAGCAGGCTGTACCAGCACACATATACACACATGTGCACACAGACCTCAGTGTGCCTCAATTGTCAGCCTATACCAGAACACACAGACACACACACCTCCCACTCTGACTCAATGCACAACCTATACCAGCGTGCACACACACTCACATGGCACAGTGAATCAAGGCACAATTTTACCAGCACATGCACACACACCTCAGAGTGATTCAAAGCTCAGCCTATACCAGCAAACACACACACACAAACACAGACATGCACAGATGCAGGCCTCACTGTGACTCAATGCACAGCCTATACCAGTACACACACACACACACCAACACGCACTCACACATGGCTCACTGGTACTCAATAAATCGCCTATACCAGCACACACACACACAGCGCACTGTGACTCAATGCAGTCTGTATCACCCACACTCACACACACACCCATGAGTCAA
This sequence comes from Pseudorca crassidens, assembly GCF_039906515.1. Lineage (NCBI taxonomy): Eukaryota > Metazoa > Chordata > Mammalia > Artiodactyla > Delphinidae > Pseudorca > Pseudorca crassidens. The sequence continues at coordinate 14,520,040 of NC_090318.1, forward strand.
TAAAGCCCATACCAGCACAATAAAGCCCATACCAGCACACAAACTCACATGCACACACACACACATGAGACTGTGACTCAAAACGCTTCCTGTACCAGCACACACACACACAAACACCTCACTGTGACTCAATGCACAGCCTATACGAGCACACACATACACACACAGCTCACAGTGACTCAATACAGAGTCTATACCAGCACACACACAGACACACAGCCCACTCTGTCTCAACTGTCATCTAGTGCCAGCACACACACACACACAAACACACAAACACACACAGCCGTTCAGGTCAAAGTGGATAAAACCACAGTCCACACCATCACAGCACACACACACCGCACTACTCACTGTGACTCAATGCACAGTCTACACCAGCAAATACACACACACATACACAAACAACTCCCACACATTCAACTGTGACTCAGTGCTCTGACTATACCAGCTCCCCACACACACATGGTTCACTGTGACTCAGTGCACAGCAAATAACTGTACACACACACCCCTACACACACATATTGCTCAGTTTGACCTAACGAACAGTCTGTAACACCACATACACACATGCACACCTCAGTGACTCAATGTTCAGCCTGTACCATCACACACACACACGCATACACAAATACACGTACACACACTAATATGGCTCGCTGTGATTCAATGCACAGCCTATAACATCACACAGAGACACCCATCACTGTGACTCGAACTGCAGCTTGTACTTGCACATACACACACAAAGACCCACCTTCTGTGACTCAATTCACAGCCTACTGCAGCATACACACAGAAAAACAACCATCACTGTGATTCAATGCACCGCCTATACCACCATACACACAGAGCTCACTGTGAATCAATGCACAGCCTATAGAAGAACACACAAACACTCACTCACACATACCTGACTGTGACTCAGTGAACCACCTATAGCAACACACACACACACACACAAACATACACTGCTCATTGGACTCAATGCACTGCCTAAACAAGCACACACACACACAAACACACACACACATATGACTCACTGACTCAATGCACAGCCTGTACTGGCACACACACAAGGCTTACTGTGACTCAATGCAGAGTCTACACCAGCATACAAACACATGGCTCACTGTGACTCAATATAATGCCTATGCCAGCACACACACACAGAGACACATGAATGGCTCTCTCTGATTCAATGCACGTACTATACCATCACAAACACACACACACGCACAGTCACTGTGACACAACGCAGACCCTATACCACAACACCCATGCAAAGACACATATGCACGGCTCTTTGTGACTCTATGCACACCCTATACTATCACATACACACATTCACACATGGCTCATTGTGAATCAGTGCACAGTCTGTAGTTCCAGGTATACACACACAGACACACACCTCAGTGACTCAATGCAAAGCCCATACCATCACACACACACACACATACACACACAGCTCACTGTGAATCAGTGTACAGTCTTCAGCTCCATGTACATACACACACAACACACCTTAGTGAATCAATGCAGAGACCATACCAGCATACACACACACATACACACACCTGAGACTCAATGCTCTGCCTATTCCAGCACACACACACACACAGGCACACACACGGCTCACTGTCATTCAATACCAGCCTCTACCTGCACACACACACACTCTCACACACACCGCCGTGTGACTCAATGCAGATGATACCACCACACAGACACACACACACACCTGACTGAGACTCAATGCCAAGCCCATACAAGTAAACAGACACACAAAACAAAGGCTCACTGAGACTCAATGAACAGTGTATACTAGCACATACAAACACATGGCTCAATGTGAGTCAATGCATAGCCTATACCCGCACACACACACACAGAAACACACCTTAACATGGCTCAGTGTACAGACTATAGCAGTACACACACACACAAACACACACCGCTCAGTGATTCAATGCAAATCCCATATCAGCATACACATACACATACACTCACCTAGGTGTGACTCAATTCTCAGCATATAGCAGCACACACACACACCTTACTGTGACTCATGCAGACTCTACAGCACCAAATACACAACACTAACACAGGGCTGTGATTCAATGCACAGCCTATAACACCACACAGAGACACCCATCACTGTGACTCAAACCGCAGCCTGTACATGCACATACACACACAAAGACCCACTTTCTGTGACTCAATACACAGCCTACTGCAGCACACACACACACACAAACACAACCATCACTGTGACTCAATGCACCTCCTGTACCAGCTTACACACATGCCTCACTGTGAATCAATGCACAGCCTATACAAGAACACACAAACACTCACACATACCTGACTGTGACTCAGTGAACCACCTATAGCAGCACCCACAAACACACACAAACATACATGATTCACTTGGACTCAATGCACTTCATATATCAGCACACACACACACACACACACACATATATGACTCACTGACTCCTTGCACAGCCTGTACTGGCACACACACAAGTCTTACTGTGACTCAATGCAGAGTCTCCACCAGCATACAAACACATGGCTCACTGTGACACAATGTAATGCCTATGCCAGCACACACACACAGAGACGCATGCATGGCTCTCTCTGATACAATGCATGTACTATACCAACACAAACACACACACACACACGCACAGTCACTGTGACACAATGCACAGCCTATACCACAACACCCATGCAAAGACACATATGCACGGCTCATTGTGACTCTATGAACACCCTATACTATCACATACACACATTCACACATGGCTCATTGTGAATCAGTGCACAGTCTGTAGTTCCAGGTATACACACACAGACACACACCTCAGTGACTCAATGCAAAGCCCATACCATCACACACACACACACATACACACACAGCTCACTGTGAATCAGTGTACAGTCTTCAGCTCCATGTACATACACACACAACACACCTTAGTGAATCAATGCAGAGACCATACCAGCATACACACACACATACACACACCTGAGACTCAATGCTCTGCCTATTCCAGCACACACACACACGGCTCACTGTGGTTCAATACCAGCCTGTACCTGCACACACACACACTCTCACACACACCGCCGTGTGACTCAATGCAGTTTATACCACCACACAGACACACAAACACACACAAACACCTCTCTGTGACTCAATGCCAAGCCCATACAAGTAAACAGACACACACAACAATGGCTCACTGAGACTCAATGAATAGCGTATAGTAGCACATACAAACACATGGCTCAATGTGAGTCAATGCATAGCCTATACCCGCACACACACACACAGAAACACACCTTAATATGGCTCAGTGTACAGCCTATAGCAGTACACACACACACATCTTACTGTGACTCATGCAGACTCTACAGCACCAAATACACAAACACGAACACAGGGCTGGGATTCAATGCACAGTCCATACCAGCAAAGGCACACACACCACACCACACTGTGACTCAATGTTCAGATTATACCAGCACACACACACGGCTCACTCTGTCCTAGTGCACAGAATATAACATCACACACACACCCCACACTGTGACTCAATGCACAGCCTGTACCTACACATACACACACACACAGCTCACTGTGACAAAATATGCAGCCTATACCAGCACACACACACACACACCCTCAATGTTACACAATGGTCAGCCTATATCAGAACATGCAGACACACACACACATCACTCTGACTCACTGCACATCCTATACCAGTGCACTCACACACACACACACATGGCTGACTGTGAATCAATGCACACTCTGTACCAGGACACACACACACACACTCATGGCTCCCTGTGACTCAGTGGACAGGATATGCTAGCAGACATACACACACAGAGAAGCACATACGGCAAAATGTGAGTCAATCCACAGCCCATACCTCCACACACGCACACATACTGACACTCAAAAACACAGCTCAGTGTGATTCAATGCAAATCCTAAACTAGAAAGTGCACACACACAGACACAAACCTCCCTATGAATCAGTGCATAGCATATAACATCACACACATACAGCTCACTGTGACTCAATGTGCTGCCTCTACCTGCACACACACACACAAAAAACTCAATATGACTCAATGAGCAGGCTGTACCAGCACACATATACACACATGTGCACACAGACCTCAGTGTGCCTCAATTGTCAGCCTATACCAGAACACACAGACACACACACCTCCCACTCTGACTCAATGCACAACCTATACCAGCGTGCACACACACTCACATGGCACAGTGAATCAAGGCACAATTTTACCAGCACATGCACACACACCTCAGAGTGATTCAAAGCTCAGCCTATACCAGCAAACACACACACACAAACACAGACATGCACAGATGCAGGCCTCACTGTGACTCAATGCACAGCCTATACCAGTACACACACACACACACCAACACGCACTCACACATGGCTCACTGGTACTCAGTAAATCGCCTATACCAGCACACACACACACAGCGCACTGTGACTCAATGCAGTCTGTATCACCCACACTCACACACACACCCATGAGTCAATAAAGCCCATACCAGCACAATAAAGCCCATACCAGCACACAAACTCACATGCACACACACACAAACGAGACTGTGACTCAAAACGCTTCCTGTACCAGCACACACACACACAAACACCTCACTGTGACTCAATGCACAGCCTATACGAGCACACACATACACACACAGCTCACAGTGACTCAATACAGAGTCTATACCAGCGCACACACAGACACACAGCCCACTCTGTCTCAATTGTCATCTAGTGCCAGCACACACACACACACAAACACACAAACACACACAGCCGTTCAGGTCAAAGTGGATAAAACCACAGTCCACACCATCACAGCACACACACACCGCACTACTCACTGTGACTCAATGCACAGTCTACACCAGCAAATACACACACACATACACAAACAACTCCCACACATTCAACTGTGACTCAGTGCTCTGACTATACCAGCTCCCCACACACACATGGTTCACTGTGACTCAGTGCACAGCAAATAACTGTACACACACACCCCTACACACACATATTGCTCAGTTTGACCTAACGAACAGTCTGTAACACCACATACACACATGCACACCTCAGTGACTCAATGTTCAGCCTGTACCATCACACACACACACGCATACACAAATACACGTACACACACTAATACGGCTCGCTGTGATTCAATGCACAGCCTATAACATCACACAGAGACACCCATCACTGTGACTCGAACTGCAGCTTGTACCTGCACATACACACACAAAGACCCACCTTCTGTGACTCAATTCACAGCCTACTGCAGCATACACACAGAAAAACAACCATCACTGTGATTCAATGCACCGCCTATACCACCATACACACAGAGCTCACTGTGAATCAATGCACAGCCTATAGAAGAACACACAAACACTCACTCACACATACCTGACTGTGACTCAGTGAACCACCTATAGCAGCACACACACACACACACAAACATACACTGCTCATTGGACTCAATGCACTGCCTAAACCAGCACACACACACACAAACACACACACACATATGACTCACTGACTCAATGCACAGCCTGTACTGGCACACACACAAGGCTTACTGTGACTCAATGCAGAGTCTACACCAGCATACAAACACATGGCTCACTGTGACTCAATGTAATGCCTATGTCAGCACACACACACAGAGACACATGCATGGCTCTCTCTGATTCAATGCACGTACTATACCATCACAAACACACACACACGCACAGTCACTGTGACACAACGCAGACCCTATACCACAACACCCATGCAAAGACACATATGCACGGCTCTTTGTGACTCTATGAACACCCTATACTATCACATACACACATTCACACATGGCTCATTGTGAATCAGTGCACAGTCTGTAGTTCCAGGTATACACACACAGACACACACCTCAGTGACTCAATGCAAAGCCCATACCATCACACACACACACACATACACACACAGCTCACTGTGAATCAGTGTACAGTCTTCAGCTCCATGTACATACACACACAACACACCTTAGTGAATCAATGCAGAGACCATACCAGCATACACACACACATACACACACCTGAGACTCAATGCTCTGCCTATTCCAGCACACACACACACACAGGCACACACACGGCTCACTGTCATTCAATACCAGCCTGTACCTGCACACACACACACTCTCACACACACCGCCGTGTGACTCAATGCAGATGATACCACCACACAGACACACACACACACCTGTCTGAGACTCAATGCCAAGCCCATACAAGTAAACAGACACACAAAACAAAGGCTCACTGAGACTCAATGAACAGTGTATACTAGCACATACAAACACATGGCTCAATGTGAGTCAATGCATAGCCTATACCCGCACACACACACACAGAAACACACCTTAACATGGCTCAGTGTACAGACTATAGCAGTACACACACACACAAACACACACCGCTCAGTGATTCAATGCAAATCCCATATCAGCATACACATACACATACACTCACCTAGGTGTGACTCAATTCTCAGCATATAGCAGCACACACACACACCTTACTGTGACTCATGCAGACTCTACAGCACCAAATACACAACACTAACACAGGGCTGTGATTCAATGCACAGCCTATAACACCACACAGAGACACCCATCACTGTGACTCAAACCGCAGCCTGTACATGCACATACACACACAAAGACCCACTTTCTGTGACTCAATACACAGCCTACTGCAGCACACACACACACACAAACACAACCATCACTGTGACTCAATGCACCTCCTGTACCAGCTTACACACATGCCTCACTGTGAATCAATGCACAGCCTATACAAGAACACACAAACACTCACACATACCTGACTGTGACTCAGTGAACCACCTATAGCAGCACCCACAAACACACACAAACATACATGATTCACTTGGACTCAATGCACTTCATATATCAGCACACACACACACACACACACATATATGACTCACTGACTCCTTGCACAGCCTGTACTGGCACACACAAAAGTCTTACTGTGACTCAATGCAGAGTCTACACCAGCATACAAACACATGGCTCACTGTGACACAATGTAATGCCTATGCCAGCACACACACACAGAGATGCATGCATGGCTCTCTCTGATACATTGCATGTACTATACCATCACAAACACACACACACACACGCACAGTCACTGTGACACAATGCAGACCCTATACCACAACACCCATGCAAAGACACATATGCACGGCTCATTGTGACTCTATGAACACCCTATACTATCACATACACACATTCACACATGGCTCATTGTGAATCAGTGCACAGTCTGTAGTTCCAGGTATACACACACAGACACACACCTCAGTGACTCAATGCAAAGCCCATACCATCACACACACACACACATACACACACAGCTCACTGTGAATCAGTGTACAGTCTTCAGCTCCATGTACATACACACACAACACACCTTAGTGAATCAATGCAGAGACCATACCAGCATACACACACACATACACACACCTGAGACTCAATGCTCTGCCTATTCCAGCACACACACACATGGCTCACTGTGGTTCAATACCAGCCTGTACCTGCACACACACACACTCTCACACACACCACCGTGTGACTCAATGCAGTTTTTACCACCACACAGACACACAAAAACCTCTCTGTGACTCAATGCCAAGCCCATACAAGTAAACAGACACACACAACAATGGCTCACTGAGACTCAATGAATAGCGTAGAGTAGCACATACAAACACATGGCTCAATGTGAGTCAATGCATAGCCTATACCCGCACACACACACACAGAAACACACCTTAATATGGCTCAGTGTACAGCCTATAGCAGTACACACACACACATCTTACTGTGACTCATGCAGACTCTACAGCACCAAATACACAAACACTAACACAGGGCTGGGATTCAATGCACAGTCCATACCAGCAAAGGCACACACACCACACCACACTGTGACTCAATGTTCAGATTATACCAGCACACACACACGGCTCACTCTGTCCTAGTGCACAGAATATAACATCACACACACACCCCACACTGTGACTCAATGCACAGCCTGTACCTACACATACACATACACACAGCTCACTGTGACAAAATATGCAGCCTATACCAGCACACACACACACACACCCTCAATGTTACACAATGATCAGCCTATATCAGAACATGCAGACACACACACACAGAACTCTGACTCACTGCCCATCCTATACCAGTGCACTCACACACACACACACATGGCTGACTGTGAATCAATGCACACTCTGTACCAGGACACACACACACACACACATGGCTCCCTGTGACTCAGTGGACAGGATATGCTAGCAGACATACACACACAGAGAAGCACATACGGCAAAATGTGAGTCAATCCACAGCCCATACCTCCACACACGCACACATACTGACACTCAAAAACACAGCTCAGTGTGATTCAATGCAAATCCTAAACTAGAAAGTGCACACACACAGACACAAACCTCCCTATGAATCAGTGCATAGCATATAACATCACACACATACACCTCACTGTGACTCAATGTGCTGCCTCTACCTGCACACACACACACAAAAAACTCAATATGACTCAATGAGCAGGCTGTACCAGCACACATATACACACATGTGCACACAGACCTCAGTGTGCCTCAATTGTCAGCCTATACCAGAACACACAGACACACACACCTCCCACTCTGACTCAATGCACAACCTATACCAGCGTGCACACACACTCACATGGCACAGTGAATCAAGGCACAATTTTACCAGCACATGCACACACACCTCAGAGTGATTCAAAGCTCAGCCTATACCAGCAAACACACACACACAAACACAGACATGCACAGATGCAGGCCTCACTGTGACTCAATGCACAGCCTATACCAGTACACACACACACACACCAACACGCACTCACACATGGCTCACTGGTACTCAATAAATCGCCTATACCAGCACACACACACACAGCGCACTGTGACTCAATGCAGTCTGTATCACCCACACTCACACACACACCCATGAGTCAATAAAGCCCATACCAGCACAATAAAGCCCATACCAGCACACAAACTCACATGCACACACACACAAACGAGACTGTGACTCAAAACGCTTCCTGTACCAGCACACACACACACAAACACCTCACTGTGACTCAATGCACAGCCTATACGAGCACACACATACACACACAGCTCACAGTGACTCAATACAGAGTCTATACCAGCGCACACACAGACACACAGCCCACTCTGTCTCAATTGTCATCTAGTGCCAGCACACACACACACACAAACACACAAACACACACAGCCGTTCAGGTCAAAGTGGATAAAACCACAGTCCACACCATCACAGCACACACACACCGCACTACTCACTGTGACTCAATGCACAGTCTACACCAGCAAATACACACACACATACACAAACAACTCCCACACATTCAACTGTGACTCAGTGCTCTGACTATACCAGCTCCCCACACACACATGGTTCACTGTGACTCAGTGCACAGCAAATAACTGTACACACACACCCCTACACACACATATTGCTCAGTTTGACCTAACGAACAGTCTGTAACACCACATACACACATGCACACCTCAGTGACTCAATGTTCAGCCTGTACCATCACACACACACACGCATACACAAATACACGTACACACACTAATACGGCTCGCTGTGATTCAATGCACAGCCTATAACATCACACAGAGACACCCATCACTGTGACTCGAACTGCAGCTTGTACTTGCACATACACACACAAAGACCCACCTTCTGTGACTCAATTCACAGCCTACTGCAGCATACACACAGAAAAACAACCATCACTGTGATTCAATGCACTGCCTATACCACCATACACACAGAGCTCAATGTGAATCAATGCACAGCCTATAGAAGAACACACAAACACTCACTCACACATACCTGACTGTGACTCAGTGAACCACCTATAGCAGCACACACACACACACACACAAACATACACTGCTCATTGGACTCAATGCACTGCCTAAACCAGCACACACACACACAAACACACACACACATATGACTCACTGACTCAATGCACAGCCTGTACTGGCACACACACAAGGCTTACTGTGACTCAATGCAGAGTCTACACCAGCATACAAACACATGGCTCACTGTGACTCAATGTAATGCCTATGCCAGCACACACACACAGAGACACATGCATGGCTCTCTCTGATTCAATGCACGTACTATACCATCACAAACACACACACACGCACAGTCACTGTGACACAACGCAGACCCTATACCACAACACCCATGCAAAGACACATATGCACGGCTCTTTGTGACTCTATGCACACCCTATACTATCACATACACACATTCACACATGGCTCATTGTGAATCAGTGCACAGTCTGTAGTTCCAGGTATACACACACAGACACACACCTCAGTGACTCAATGCAAAGCCCATACCATCACACACACACACACATACACACACAGCTCACTGTGAATCAGTGTACAGTCTTCAGCTCCATGTACATACACACACAACACACCTTAGTGAATCAATGCAGAGACCATACCAGCATACACACACACATACACACACCTGAGACTCAATGCTCTGCCTATTCCAGCACACACACACACACAGGCACACACACGGCTCACTGTCATTCAATACCAGCCTGTACCTGCACACACACACACTCTCACACACACCGCCGTGTGACTCAATGCAGATGATACCACCACACAGACACACACACACACCTGTCTGAGACTCAATGCCAAGCCCATACAAGTAAACAGACACACAAAACAAAGGCTCACTGAGACTCAATGAACAGTGTATACTAGCACATACAAACACATGGCTCAATGTGAGTCAATGCATAGCCTATACCCGCACACACACACACAGAAACACACCTTAACATGGCTCAGTGTACAGACTATAGCAGTACACACACACACAAACACACACCGCTCAGTGATTCAATGCAAATCCCATATCAGCATACACATACACATACACTCACCTAGGTGTGACTCAATTCTCAGCATATAGCAGCACACACACACACCTTACTGTGACTCATGCAGACTCTACAGCACCAAATACACAACACTAACACAGGGCTGTGATTCAATGCACAGCCTATAACACCACACAGAGACACCCATCACTGTGACTCAAACCGCAGCCTGTACATGCACATACACACACAAAGACCCACTTTCTGTGACTCAATACACAGCCTACTGCAGCACACACACACACACAAACACAACCATCACTGTGACTCAATGCACCTCCTGTACCAGCTTACACACATGCCTCACTGTGAATCAATGCACAGCCTATACAAGAACACACAAACACTCACACATACCTGACTGTGACTCAGTGAACCACCTATAGCAGCACCCACAAACACACACAAACATACATGATTCACTTGGACTCAATGCACTTCATATATCAGCACACACACACACACACACACATATATGACTCACTGACTCCTTGCACAGCCTGTACTGGCACACACAAAAGTCTTACTGTGACTCAATGCAGAGTCTACACCAGCATACAAACACATGGCTCACTGTGACACAATGTAATGCCTATGCCAGCACACACACACAGAGATGCATGCATGGCTCTCTCTGATACATTGCATGTACTATACCATCACAAACACACACACACACACGCACAGTCACTGTGACACAATGCAGACCCTATACCACAACACCCATGCAAAGACACATATGCACGGCTCATTGTGACTCTATGAACACCCTATACTATCACATACACACATTCACACATGGCTCATTGTGAATCAGTGCACAGTCTGTAGTTCCAGGTATACACACACAGACACACACCTCAGTGACTCAATGCAAAGCCCATACCATCACACACACACACACATACACACACAGCTCACTGTGAATCAGTGTACAGTCTTCAGCTCCATGTACATACACACACAACACACCTTAGTGAATCAATGCAGAGACCATACCAGCATACACACACACATACACACACCTGAGACTCAATGCTCTGCCTATTCCAGCACACACACACACGGCTCACTGTGGTTCAATACCAGCCTGTACCTGCACACACACACACTCTCACACACACCGCCGTGTGACTCAATGCAGTTTATACCACCACACAGACACACAAACACACACAAACACCTCTCTGTGACTCAATGCCAAGCCCATACAAGTAAACAGACACACACAACAATGGCTCACTGAGACTCAATGAATAGCGTATAGTAGCACATACAAACACATGGCTCAATGTGAGTCAATGCATAGCCTATACCCGCACACACACACACAGAAACACACCTTAATATGGCTCAGTGTACAGCCTATAGCAGTACACACACACACATCTTACTGTGACTCATGCAGACTCTACAGCACCAAATACACAAACACGAACACAGGGCTGGGATTCAATGCACAGTCCATACCAGCAAAGGCACACACACCACACCACACTGTGACTCAATGTTCAGATTATACCAGCACACACACACGGCTCACTCTGTCCTAGTGCACAGAATATAACATCACACACACACCCCACACTGTGACTCAATGCACAGCCTGTACCTACACATACACACACACACAGCTCACTGTGACAAAATATGCAGCCTATACCAGCACACACACACACACACCCTCAATGTTACACAATGGTCAGCCTATATCAGAACATGCAGACACACACACACATCACTCTGACTCACTGCACATCCTATACCAGTGCACTCACACACACACACACATGGCTGACTGTGAATCAATGCACACTCTGTACCAGGACACACACACACACACACACATGGCTCCCTGTGACTTAGTGCACAGGATATGCTAGCAGACATACACACACAGAGAAGCACATACGGCAAAATGTGAGTCAATCCACAGCCCATACCTCCACACACGCACACATACTGACACTCAAAAACACAGCTCAGTGTGATTCAATGCAAATCCTAAACTAGAAAGTGCACACACACAGACACAAACCTCCCTATGAATCAGTGCATAGCATATAACATCACACACATACACCTCACTGTGACTCAATGTGCTGCCTCTACCTGCACACACACACACAAAAAACTCAATATGACTCAATGAGCAGGCTGTACCAGCACACATATACACACATGTGCACACAGACCTCAGTGTGCCTCAATTGTCAGCCTATACCAGAACACACAGACACACACACCTCCCACTCTGACTCAATGCACAACCTATACCAGCGTGCACACACACTCACATGGCACAGTGAATCAAGGCACAATTTTACCAGCACATGCACACACACCTCAGAGTGATTCAAAGCTCAGCCTATACCAGCAAACACACACACACAAACACAGACATGCACAGATGCAGGCCTCACTGTGACTCAATGCACAGCCTATACCAGTACACACACACACACACCAACACGCACTCACACATGGCTCACTGGTACTCAATAAATCGCCTATACCAGCACACACACACACAGCGCACTGTGACTCAATGCAGTCTGTATCACCCACACTCACACACACACCCATGAGTCAATAAAGCCCATACCAGCACAATAAAGCCCATACCAGCACACAAACTCACATGCACACACACACAAACGAGACTGTGACTCAAAACGCTTCCTGTACCAGCACACACACACACAAACACCTCACTGTGACTCAATGCACAGCCTATACGAGCACACACATACACACACAGCTCACAGTGACTCAATACAGAGTCTATACCAGCGCACACACAGACACACAGCCCACTCTGTCTCAATTGTCATCTAGTGCCAGCACACACACACACACAAACACACAAACACACACAGCCGTTCAGGTCAAAGTGGATAAAACCACAGTCCACACCATCACAGCACACACACACCGCACTACTCACTGTGACTCAATGCACAGTCTACACCAGCAAATACACACACACATACACAAACAACTCCCACACATTCAACTGTGACTCAGTGCTCTGACTATACCAGCTCCCCACACACACATGGTTCACTGTGACTCAGTGCACAGCAAATAACTGTACACACACACCCCTACACACACATATTGCTCAGTTTGACCTAACGAACAGTCTGTAACACCACATACACACATGCACACCTCAGTGACTCAATGTTCAGCCTGTACCATCACACACACACACGCATACACAAATACACGTACACACACTAATACGGCTCGCTGTGATTCAATGCACAGCCTATAACATCACACAGAGACACCCATCACTGTGACTCGAACTGCAGCTTGTACTTGCACATACACACACAAAGACCCACCTTCTGTGACTCAATTCACAGCCTACTGCAGCATACACACAGAAAAACAACCATCACTGTGATTCAATGCACTGCCTATACCACCATACACACAGAGCTCAATGTGAATCAATGCACAGCCTATAGAAGAACACACAAACACTCACTCACACATACCTGACTGTGACTCAGTGAACCACCTATAGCAGCACACACACACACACACACAAACATACACTGCTCATTGGACTCAATGCACTGCCTAAACCAGCACACACACACACAAACACACACACACATATGACTCACTGACTCAATGCACAGCCTGTACTGGCACACACACAAGGCTTACTGTGACTCAATGCAGAGTCTACACCAGCATACAAACACATGGCTCACTGTGACTCAATGTAATGCCTATGCCAGCACACACACACAGAGACACATGCATGGCTCTCTCTGATTCAATGCACGTACTATACCATCACAAACACACACACACGCACAGTCACTGTGACACAACGCAGACCCTATACCACAACACCCATGCAAAGACACATATGCACGGCTCTTTGTGACTCTATGCACACCCTATACTATCACATACACACATTCACACATGGCTCATTGTGAATCAGTGCACAGTCTGTAGTTCCAGGTATACACACACAGACACACACCTCAGTGACTCAATGCAAAGCCCATACCATCACACACACACACACATACACACACAGCTCACTGTGAATCAGTGTACAGTCTTCAGCTCCATGTACATACACACACAACACACCTTAGTGAATCAATGCAGAGACCATACCAGCATACACACACACATACACACACCTGAGACTCAATGCTCTGCCTATTCCAGCACACACACACACACAGGCACACACACGGCTCACTGTCATTCAATACCAGCCTGTACCTGCACACACACACACTCTCACACACACCGCCGTGTGACTCAATGCAGATGATACCACCACACAGACACACACACACACCTGTCTGAGACTCAATGCCAAGCCCATACAAGTAAACAGACACACAAAACAAAGGCTCACTGAGACTCAATGAACAGTGTATACTAGCACATACAAACACATGGCTCAATGTGAGTCAATGCATAGCCTATACCCGCACACACACACACAGAAACACACCTTAACATGGCTCAGTGTACAGACTATAGCAGTACACACACACACAAACACACACCGCTCAGTGATTCAATGCAAATCCCATATCAGCATACACATACACATACACTCACCTAGGTGTGACTCAATTCTCAGCATATAGCAGCACACACACACACCTTACTGTGACTCATGCAGACTCTACAGCACCAAATACACAACACTAACACAGGGCTGTGATTCAATGCACAGCCTATAACACCACACAGAGACACCCATCACTGTGACTCAAACCGCAGCCTGTACATGCACATACACACACAAAGACCCACTTTCTGTGACTCAATACACAGCCTACTGCAGCACACACACACACACAAACACAACCATCACTGTGACTCAATGCACCTCCTGTACCAGCTTACACACATGCCTCACTGTGAATCAATGCACAGCCTATACAAGAACACACAAACACTCACACATACCTGACTGTGACTCAGTGAACCACCTATAGCAGCACCCACAAACACACACAAACATACATGATTCACTTGGACTCAATGCACTTCATATATCAGCACACACACACACACACACACATATATGACTCACTGACTCCTTGCACAGCCTGTACTGGCACACACAAAAGTCTTACTGTGACTCAATGCAGAGTCTACACCAGCATACAAACACATGGCTCACTGTGACACAATGTAATGCCTATGCCAGCACACACACACAGAGATGCATGCATGGCTCTCTCTGATACATTGCATGTACTATACCATCACAAACACACACACACACACGCACAGTCACTGTGACACAATGCAGACCCTATACCACAACACCCATGCAAAGACACATATGCACGGCTCATTGTGACTCTATGAACACCCTATACTATCACATACACACATTCACACATGGCTCATTGTGAATCAGTGCACAGTCTGTAGTTCCAGGTATACACACACAGACACACACCTCAGTGACTCAATGCAAAGCCCATACCATCACACACACACACACATACACACACAGCTCACTGTGAATCAGTGTACAGTCTTCAGCTCCATGTACATACACACACAACACACCTTAGTGAATCAATGCAGAGACCATACCAGCATACACACACACATACACACACCTGAGACTCAATGCTCTGCCTATTCCAGCACACACACACATGGCTCACTGTGGTTCAATACCAGCCTGTACCTGCACACACACACACTCTCACACACACCACCGTGTGACTCAATGCAGTTTTTACCACCACACAGACACACAAAAACCTCTCTGTGACTCAATGCCAAGCCCATACAAGTAAACAGACACACACAACAATGGCTCACTGAGACTCAATGAATAGCGTAGAGTAGCACATACAAACACATGGCTCAATGTGAGTCAATGCATAGCCTATACCCGCACACACACACACAGAAACACACCTTAATATGGCTCAGTGTACAGCCTATAGCAGTACACACACACACATCTTACTGTGACTCATGCAGACTCTACAGCACCAAATACACAAACACTAACACAGGGCTGGGATTCAATGCACAGTCCATACCAGCAAAGGCACACACACCACACCACACTGTGACTCAATGTTCAGATTATACCAGCACACACACACGGCTCACTCTGTCCTAGTGCACAGAATATAACATCACACACACACCCCACACTGTGACTCAATGCACAGCCTGTACCTACACATACACATACACACAGCTCACTGTGACAAAATATGCAGCCTATACCAGCACACACACACACACACCCTCAATGTTACACAATGATCAGCCTATATCAGAACATGCAGACACACACACACAGAACTCTGACTCACTGCCCATCCTATACCAGTGCACTCACACACACACACACATGGCTGACTGTGAATCAATGCACACTCTGTACCAGGACACACACACACACACACATGGCTCCCTGTGACTCAGTGGACAGGATATGCTAGCAGACATACACACACAGAGAAGCACATACGGCAAAATGTGAGTCAATCCACAGCCCATACCTCCACACACGCACACATACTGACACTCAAAAACACAGCTCAGTGTGATTCAATGCAAATCCTAAACTAGAAAGTGCACACACACAGACACAAACCTCCCTATGAATCAGTGCATAGCATATAACATCACACACATACACCTCACTGTGACTCAATGTGCTGCCTCTACCTGCACACACACACACAAAAAACTCAATATGACTCAATGAGCAGGCTGTACCAGCACACATATACACACATGTGCACACAGACCTCAGTGTGCCTCAATTGTCAGCCTATACCAGAACACACAGACACACACACCTCCCACTCTGACTCAATGCACAACCTATACCAGCGTGCACACACACTCACATGGCACAGTGAATCAAGGCACAATTTTACCAGCACATGCACACACACCTCAGAGTGATTCAAAGCTCAGCCTATACCAGCAAACACACACACACAAACACAGACATGCACAGATGCAGGCCTCACTGTGACTCAATGCACAGCCTATACCAGTACACACACACACACACCAACACGCACTCACACATGGCTCACTGGTACTCAATAAATCGCCTATACCAGCACACACACACACAGCGCACTGTGACTCAATGCAGTCTGTATCACCCACACTCACACACACACCCATGAGTCAATAAAGCCCATACCAGCACAATAAAGCCCATACCAGCACACAAACTCACATGCACACACACACAAACGAGACTGTGACTCAAAACGCTTCCTGTACCAGCACACACACACACAAACACCTCACTGTGACTCAATGCACAGCCTATACGAGCACACACATACACACACAGCTCACAGTGACTCAATATAGAGTCTATACCAGCGCACACACAGACACACAGCCCACTCTGTCTCAATTGTCATCTAGTGCCAGCACACACACACACACAAACACACAAACACACACAGCCGTTCAGGTCAAAGTGGATAAAACCACAGTCCACACCATCACAGCACACACACACCGCACTACTCACTGTGACTCAATGCACAGTCTACACCAGCAAATACACACACACATACACAAACAACTCCCACACATTCAACTGTGACTCAGTGCTCTGACTATACCAGCTCCCCACACACACATGGTTCACTGTGACTCAGTGCACAGCAAATAACTGTACACACACACCCCTACACACACATATTGCTCAGTTTGACCTAACGAACAGTCTGTAACACCACATACACACATGCACAACTCAGTGACTCAATGTTCAGCCTGTACCATCACACACACACACGCATACACAAATACACGTACACACACTAATACGGCTCGCTGTGATTCAATGCACAGCCTATAACATCACACAGAGACACCCATCACTGTGACTCGAACTGCAGCTTGTACTTGCACATACACACACAAAGACCCACCTTCTGTGACTCAATTCACAGCCTACTGCAGCATACACACAGAAAAACAACCATCACTGTGATTCAATGCACTGCCTATACCACCATACACACAGAGCTCAATGTGAATCAATGCACAGCCTATAGAAGAACACACAAACACTCACTCACACATACCTGACTGTGACTCAGTGAACCACCTATAGCAGCACACACACACACACACACAAACATACACTGCTCATTGGACTCAATGCACTGCCTAAACCAGCACACACACACACAAACACACACACACATATGACTCACTGACTCAATGCACAGCCTGTACTGGCACACACACAAGGCTTACTGTGACTCAATGCAGAGTCTACACCAGCATACAAACACATGGCTCACTGTGACTCAATATAATGCCTATGCCAGCACACACACACAGAGACACATGAATGGCTCTCTCTGATTCAATGCACGTACTATACCATCACAAACACACACACACGCACAGTCACTGTGACACAACGCAGACCCTATACCACAACACCCATGCAAAGACACATATGCACGGCTCTTTGTGACTCTATGCACACCCTATACTATCACATACACACATTCACACATGGCTCATTGTGAATCAGTGCACAGTCTGTAGTTCCAGGTATACACACACAGACACACACCTCAGTGACTCAATGCAAAGCCCATACCATCACACACACACACACATACACACACAGCTCACTGTGAATCAGTGTACAGTCTTCAGCTCCATGTACATACACACACAACACACCTTAGTGAATCAATGCAGAGACCATACCAGCATACACACACACATACACACACCTGAGACTCAATGCTCTGCCTATTCCAGCACACACACACACACAGGCACACACACGGCTCACTGTCATTCAATACCAGCCTCTACCTGCACACACACACACTCTCACACACACCGCCGTGTGACTCAATGCAGATGATACCACCACACAGACACACACACACACCTGACTGAGACTCAATGCCAAGCCCATACAAGTAAACAGACACACAAAACAAAGGCTCACTGAGACTCAATGAACAGTGTATACTAGCACATACAAACACATGGCTCAATGTGAGTCAATGCATAGCCTATACCCGCACACACACACACAGAAACACACCTTAACATGGCTCAGTGTACAGACTATAGCAGTACACACACACACAAACACACACCGCTCAGTGATTCAATGCAAATCCCATATCAGCATACACATACACATACACTCACCTAGGTGTGACTCAATTCTCAGCATATAGCAGCACACACACACACCTTACTGTGACTCATGCAGACTCTACAGCACCAAATACACAACACTAACACAGGGCTGTGATTCAATGCACAGCCTATAACACCACACAGAGACACCCATCACTGTGACTCAAACCGCAGCCTGTACATGCACATACACACACAAAGACCCACTTTCTGTGACTCAATACACAGCCTACTGCAGCACACACACACACACAAACACAACCATCACTGTGACTCAATGCACCTCCTGTACCAGCTTACACACATGCCTCACTGTGAATCAATGCACAGCCTATACAAGAACACACAAACACTCACACATACCTGACTGTGACTCAGTGAACCACCTATAGCAGCACCCACAAACACACACAAACATACATGATTCACTTGGACTCAATGCACTTCATATATCAGCACACACACACACACACACACACATATATGACTCACTGACTCCTTGCACAGCCTGTACTGGCACACACACAAGTCTTACTGTGACTCAATGCAGAGTCTCCACCAGCATACAAACACATGGCTCACTGTGACACAATGTAATGCCTATGCCAGCACACACACACAGAGACGCATGCATGGCTCTCTCTGATACAATGCATGTACTATACCAACACAAACACACACACACACACGCACAGTCACTGTGACACAATGCACAGCCTATACCACAACACCCATGCAAAGACACATATGCACGGCTCATTGTGACTCTATGAACACCCTATACTATCACATACACACATTCACACATGGCTCATTGTGAATCAGTGCACAGTCTGTAGTTCCAGGTATACACACACAGACACACACCTCAGTGACTCAATGCAAAACCCATACCATCACACACACACACACATACACACACAGCTCACTGTGAATCAGTGTACAGTCTTCAGCTCCATGTACATACACACACAACACACCTTAGTGAATCAATGCAGAGACCATACCAGCATACACACACACATACACACACCTGAGACTCAATGCTCTGCCTATTCCAGCACACACACACACGGCTCACTGTGGTTCAATACCAGCCTGTACCTGCACACACACACACTCTCACACACACCGCCGTGTGACTCAATGCAGTTTATACCACCACACAGACACACAAACACACACAAACACCTCTCTGTGACTCAATGTCAAGCCCATACAAGTAAACAGACACACACAACAATGGCTCACTGAGACTCAATGAATAGCGTATAGTAGCACATACAAACACATGGCTCAATGTGAGTCAATGCATAGCCTATACCCGCACACACACACACAGAAACACACCTTAATATGGCTCAGTGTACAGCCTATAGCAGTACACACACACACATCTTACTGTGACTCATGCAGACTCTACAGCACCAAATACACAAACACGAACACAGGGCTGGGATTCAATGCACAGTCCATACCAGCAAAGGCACACACACCACACCACACTGTGACTCAATGTTCAGATTATACCAGCACACACACACGGCTCACTCTGTCCTAGTGCACAGAATATAACATCACACACACACCCCACACTGTGACTCAATGCACAGCCTGTACCTACACATACACACACACACAGCTCACTGTGACAAAATATGCAGCCTATACCAGCACACACACACACACACCCTCAATGTTACACAATGGTCAGCCTATATCAGAACATGCAGACACACACACACATCACTCTGACTCACTGCACATCCTATACCAGTGCACTCACACACACACACACATGGCTGACTGTGAATCAATGCACACTCTGTACCAGGACACACACACACACACACACATGGCTCCCTGTGACTTAGTGCACAGGATATGCTAGCAGACATACACACACAGAGAAGCACATACGGCAAAATGTGAGTCAATCCACAGCCCATACCTCCACACACGCACACATACTGACACTCAAAAACACAGCTCAGTGTGATTCAATGCAAATCCTAAACTAGAAAGTGCACACACACAGACACAAACCTCCCTATGAATCAGTGCATAGCATATAACATCACACACATACAGCTCACTGTGACTCAATGTGCTGCCTCTACCTGCACACACACACACAAAAAACTCAATATGACTCAATGAGCAGGCTGTACCAGCACACATATACACACATGTGCACACAGACCTCAGTGTGCCTCAATTGTCAGCCTATACCAGAACACACAGACACACACACCTCCCACTCTGACTCAATGCACAACCTATACCAGCGTGCACACACACTCACATGGCACAGTGAATCAAGGCACAATTTTACCAGCACATGCACACACACCTCAGAGTGATTCAAAGCTCAGCCTATACCAGCAAACACACACACACAAACACAGACATGCACAGATGCAGGCCTCACTGTGACTCAATGCACAGCCTATACCAGTACACACACACACACACCAACACGCACTCACACATGGCTCACTGGTACTCAATAAATCGCCTATACCAGCACACACACACACAGCGCACTGTGACTCAATGCAGTCTGTATCACCCACACTCACACACACACCCATGAGTCAATAAAGTCCATACCAGCACAATAAAGCCCATACCAGCACACAAACTCACATGCACACACACACACACGAGACTGTGACTCAAAACGCTTCCTGTACCAGCACACACACACACAAACACCTCACTGTGACTCAATGCACAGCCTATACGAGCACACACATACACACACAGCTCACAGTGACTCAATACAGAGTCTATACCAGTGCACACACAGACACACAGCCCACTCTGTCTCAACTGTCATCTAGTGCCAGCACACACACACACACAAACACACAAACACACACAGCCGTTCAGGTCAAAGTGGATAAAACCACAGTCCACACCATCACAGCACACACACACCGCACTACTCACTGTGACTCAATGCACAGTCTACACCAGCAAATACACACACACATACACAAACAACTCCCAAACATTCAACTGTGACTCAGTGCTCTGACTATACCAGCTCCCCACACACACATGGTTCACTGTGACTCAGTGCACAGCAAATAACTGTACACACACACCCCTACACACACATATTGCTCAGTTTGACCTAACGAACAGTCTGTAACACCACATACACACATGCATACCTCAGTGACTCAATGTTCAGCCTGTACCATCACACACGCATACACAAATACACGTACACACACTAATACGGCTCGCTGTGATTCAATGCACAGCCTATAACATCACACAGAGACACCCATCACTGTGACTCGAACTGCAGCTTGTACCTGCACATACACACACAAAGACCCACCTTCTGTGACTCAATTCACAGCCTACTGCAGCATACACACAGAAAAACAACCATCACTGTGATTCAATGCACCGCCTATACCACCATACACACAGAGCTCACTGTGAATCAATGCACAACCTATAGAAGAACACACAAACACTCACTCACACATACCTGACTGTGACTCAGTGAACCACCTATAGCAGCAAACACACACACACACAAACATACACTGCTCATTGGACCCAATGCACTGCCTAAACCAGCACACACACACACAAACACACACACACATATGACTCACTGACTCAATGCACAGCCTGTACTGGCACACACACAAGGCTTACTGTGACTCAATGCAGAGTCTACACCAGCATACAAACACATGGCTCACTGTGACACAATGTAATGCCTATGCCAGCACACACACACAGAGACGCATGCATGGCTCTCTCTGATACATTGCATGTACTATACCATCACAAACACACACACACGCACAGTCACTGTGACACAACGCAGACCCTATACCACAACACCCATGCAAAGACACATATGCACGGCTCTTTGTGACTCTATGCACACCCTATACTATCACATACACACATTCACACATGGCTCATTGTGAATCAGTGCACAGTCTGTAGTTCCAGGTATACACACACAGACACACACCTCAGTGACTCAATGCAAAGCCCATACCATCACACACACACACACACATACACACACAGCTCACTGTGAATCAGTGTACAGTCTTCAGCTCCATGTACATACACACACAACACACCTTAGTGAATCAATGCAGAGACCATACCAGCATACACACACACATACACACACCTGAGACTCAATGCTCTGCCTATTCCAGCACACACACACACACAGGCACACACACGGCTCACTGTCATTCAATACCAGCCTGTACCTGCACACACACACACTCTCACACACACCGCCGTGTGACTCAATGCAGATGATACCACCACACAGACACACACACACACCTGACTGAGACTCAATGCCAAGCCCATACAAGTAAACAGACACACAAAACAAAGGCTCACTGAGACTCAATGAATAGTGTATACTAGCACATACAAACACATGGCTCAATGTGAGTCAATGCATAGCCTATACCCGCACACACACACACAGAAACACACCTTAACATGGCTCAGTGTACAGACTATAGCAGTACACACACACACAAACACACACCGCTCAGTGATTCAATGCAAATCCCATATCAGCATACACATACACATACACTCACCTAGGTGTGACTCAATTCTCAGCATATAGCAGCACACACACACACCTTACTGTGACTCATGCAGACTCTACAGCACCAAATACACAACACTAACACAGGGCTGTGATTCAATGCACAGCCTATAACACCACACAGAGACACCCATCACTGTGACTCAAACCGCAGCCTGTACATGCACATACACACACAAAGACCCACTTTCTGTGACTCAATACACAGCCTACTGCAGCACACACACACACACAAACACAACCATCACTGTGACTCAATGCACCTCCTGTACCAGCTTACACACATGCCTCACTGTGAATCAATGCACAGCCTATACAAGAACACACAAACACTCACACATACCTGACTGTGACTCAGTGAACCACCTATAGCAGCACCCACAAACACACACAAACATACATGATTCACTTGGACTCAATGCACTTCATATATCAGCACACACACACACACACACATATATGACTCACTGACTCCTTGCACAGCCTGTACTGGCACACACACAAGTCTTACTGTGACTCAATGCAGAGTCTCCACCAGCATACAAACACATGGCTCACTGTGACACAATGTAATGCCTATGCCAGCACACACACACAGAGACGCATGCATGGCACTCTCTGATACAATGCATGTACTATACCATCACAAACACACACACACACACACGCACAGTCACTGTGACACAATGCACAGCCTATACCACAACACCCATGCAAAGACACATATGCACGGCTCATTGTGACTCTATGAACACCCTATACTATCACATACACACATTCACACATGGCTCATTGTGAATCAGTGCACAGTCTGTAGTTCCAGGTATACACACACAGACACACACCTCAGTGACTCAATGCAAAGCCCATACCATCACACACACACACACACATACACACACAGCTCACTGTGAATCAGTGTACAGTCTTCAGCTCCATGTACATACACACACAACACACCTTAGTGAATCAATGCAGAGACCATACCAGCATACACACACACATACACACACCTGAGACTCAATGCTCTGCCTATTCCAGCACACACACACACGGCTCACTGTTGTTCAATACCAGCCTGTACCTGCACACACACACACTCTCACACACACCGCCGTGTGACTCAATGCAGTTTATACCACCACACAGACACACAAACACACACAAACACCTCTCTGTGACTCAATGCCAAGCCCATACAAGTAAACAGACACACACAACAATGGCTCACTGAGACTCAATGAATAGCGTATAGTAGCACATACAAACACATGGCTCAATGTGAGTCAATGCATAGCCTATACCCGCACACACACACACAGAAACACACCTTAATATGGCTCAGTGTACAGCCTATAGCAGTACACACACACACATCTTACTGTGACTCATGCAGACTCTACAGCACCAAATACACAAACACGAACAGAGGGCTGGGATTCAATGCACAGTCCATACCAGCAAAGGCACACACACCACACCACACTGTGACTCAATGTTCAGATTATACCAGCACACACACACAGCTCAGTCTCTCCTAGTGCACAGAATATAACATCACACACACACCCCACACTGTGACTCAATGCACAGCCTGTACCTACACATACACACACACACAGCTCACTGTGACAAAATATGCAGCCTATACCAGCACACACACACACACACCCTCAATGTTACACAATGGTCAGCCTATATCAGAACATGCAGACACACACACACATCACTCTGACTCACTGCACATCCTATACCAGTGCACTCACACACACACACACATGGCTGACTGTAAATCAATGCACACTCTGTACCAGGACACACACACACACACACACATGGCTCCCTGTGACTTAGTGCACAGGATATGCTAGCAGACATACACACACAGAGAAGCACATACGGCAAAATGTGAGTCAATCCACAGCCCATACCTCCACACACGCACACATACTGACACTCAAAAACACAGCTCAGTGTGATTCAATGCAAATCCTAAACTAGAAAGTGCACACACACAGACACAAACCTCCCTATGAATCAGTGCATAGCATATAACATCACACACATACACCTCACTGTGACTCAATGTGCTGCCTCTACTTGCACACACACAAAAAAAAAACTCAATATGACTCAATGAGCAGGCTGTACCAGCACACATATACACACATGTGCACACAGACCTCAGTGTGCCTCAATTGTCAGCCTATACCAGAACACACAGACACACACACCTCCCACTCTGACTCAATGCACAACCTATACCAGCGTGCACACACACTCACATGGCACAGTGAATCAAGGCACAATTTTACCAGCACATGCACACACACCTCAGAGTGATTCAAAGCTCAGCCTATACCAGCAAACACACACACACAAACACAGACATGCACAGATGCAGGCCTCACTGTGACTCAATGCACAGCCTATACCAGTACACACACACACACACCAACACGCACTCACACATGGCTCACTGGTACTCAATAAATCGCCTATACCAGCACACACACACACAGCGCACTGTGACTCAATGCAGTCTGTATCACCCACACTCACACACACACCCATGAGTCAATAAAGCCCATACCAGCACAATAAAGCCCATACCAGCACACAAACTCACATGCACACACACACACATGAGACTGTGACTCAAAACGCTTCCTGTACCAGCACACACACACACAAACACCTCACTGTGACTCAATGCACAGCCTATACGAGCACACACATACACACACAGCTCACAGTGACTCAATACAGAGTCTATACCAGCACACACACAGACACACAGCCCACTCTGTCTCAACTGTCATCTAGTGCCAGCACACACACACACACAAACACACAAACACACACAGCCGTTCAGGTCAAAGTGGATAAAACCACAGTCCACACCATCACAGCACACACACACCGCACTACTCACTGTGACTCAATGCACAGTCTACACCAGCAAATACACACACACATACACAAACAACTCCCACACATTCAACTGTGACTCAGTGCTCTGACTATACCAGCTCCCCACACACACATGGTTCACTGTGACTCAGTGCACAGCAAATAACTGTACACACACACCCCTACACACACATATTGCTCAGTTTGACCTAACGAACAGTCTGTAACACCACATACACACATGCACACCTCAGTGACTCAATGTTCAGCCTGTACCATCACACACACACACGCATACACAAATACACGTACACACACTAATACGGCTCGCTGTGATTCAATGCACAGCCTATAACATCACACAGAGACACCCATCACTGTGACTCGAACTGCAGCTTGTACTTGCACATACACACACAAAGACCCACCTTCTGTGACTCAATTCACAGCCTACTGCAGCATACACACAGAAAAACAACCATCACTGTGATTCAATGCACCGCCTATACCACCATACACACAGAGCTCACTGTGAATCAATGCACAGCCTATAGAAGAACACACAAACACTCACTCACACATACCTGACTGTGACTCAGTGAACCACCTATAGCAACACACACACACACACACAAACATACACTGCTCATTGGACTCAATGCACTGCCTAAACAAGCACACACACACACAAACACACACACACATATGACTCACTGACTCAATGCACAGCCTGTACTGGCACACACACAAGGCTTACTGTGACTCAATGCAGAGTCTACACCAGCATACAAACACATGGCTCACTGTGACTCAATATAATGCCTATGCCAGCACACACACACAGAGACACATGAATGGCTCTCTCTGATTCAATGCACGTACTATACCATCACAAACACACACACACGCACAGTCACTGTGACACAACGCAGACCCTATACCACAACACCCATGCAAAGACACATATGCACGGCTCTTTGTGACTCTATGCACACCCTATACTATCACATACACACATTCACACATGGCTCATTGTGAATCAGTGCACAGTCTGTAGTTCCAGGTATACACACACAGACACACACCTCAGTGACTCAATGCAAAGCCCATACCATCACACACACACACACATACACACACAGCTCACTGTGAATCAGTGTACAGTCTTCAGCTCCATGTACATACACACACAACACACCTTAGTGAATCAATGCAGAGACCATACCAGCATACACACACACATACACACACCTGAGACTCAATGCTCTGCCTATTCCAGCACACACACACACACAGGCACACACACGGCTCACTGTCATTCAATACCAGCCTCTACCTGCACACACACACACTCTCACACACACCGCCGTGTGACTCAATGCAGATGATACCACCACACAGACACACACACACACCTGACTGAGACTCAATGCCAAGCCCATACAAGTAAACAGACACACAAAACAAAGGCTCACTGAGACTCAATGAACAGTGTATACTAGCACATACAAACACATGGCTCAATGTGAGTCAATGCATAGCCTATACCCGCACACACACACACAGAAACACACCTTAACATGGCTCAGTGTACAGACTATAGCAGTACACACACACACAAACACACACCGCTCAGTGATTCAATGCAAATCCCATATCAGCATACACATACACATACACTCACCTAGGTGTGACTCAATTCTCAGCATATAGCAGCACACACACACACCTTACTGTGACTCATGCAGACTCTACAGCACCAAATACACAACACTAACACAGGGCTGTGATTCAATGCACAGCCTATAACACCACACAGAGACACCCATCACTGTGACTCAAACCGCAGCCTGTACATGCACATACACACACAAAGACACACTTTCTGTGACTCAATACACAGCCTACTGCAGCACACACACACACACAAACACAACCATCACTGTGACTCAATGCACCTCCTGTACCAGCTTACACACATGCCTCACTGTGAATCAATGCACAGCCTATACAAGAACACACAAACACTCACACATACCTGACTGTGACTCAGTGAACCACCTATAGCAGCACCCACAAACACACACAAACATACATGATTCACTTGGACTCAATGCACTTCATATATCAGCACACACACACACACACACACACATATATGACTCACTGACTCCTTGCACAGCCTGTACTGGCACACACACAAGTCTTACTGTGACTCAATGCAGAGTCTCCACCAGCATACAAACACATGGCTCACTGTGACACAATGTAATGCCTATGCCAGCACACACACACAGAGACGCATGCATGGCTCTCTCTGATACAATGCATGTACTATACCAACACAAACACACACACACACACGCACAGTCACTGTGACACAATGCACAGCCTATACCACAACACCCATGCAAAGACACATATGCACGGCTCATTGTGACTCTATGAACACCCTATACTATCACATACACACATTCACACATGGCTCATTGTGAATCAGTGCACAGTCTGTAGTTCCAGGTATACACACACAGACACACACCTCAGTGACTCAATGCAAAGCCCATACCATCACACACACACACACATACACACACAGCTCACTGTGAATCAGTGTACAGTCTTCAGCTCCATGTACATACACACACAACACACCTTAGTGAATCAATGCAGAGACCATACCAGCATACACACACACATACACACACCTGAGACTCAATGCTCTGCCTATTCCAGCACACACACACACGGCTCACTGTGGTTCAATACCAGCCTGTACCTGCACACACACACACTCTCACACACACCGCCGTGTGACTCAATGCAGTTTATACCACCACACAGACACACAAACACACACAAACACCTCTCTGTGACTCAATGCCAAGCCCATACAAGTAAACAGACACACACAACAATGGCTCACTGAGACTCAATGAATAGCGTATAGTAGCACATACAAACACATGGCTCAATGTGAGTCAATGCATAGCCTATACCCGCACACACACACACAGAAACACACCTTAATATGGCTCAGTGTACAGCCTATAGCAGTACACACACACACATCTTACTGTGACTCATGCAGACTCTACAGCACCAAATACACAAACACGAACACAGGGCTGGGATTCAATGCACAGTCCATACCAGCAAAGGCACACACACCACACCACACTGTGACTCAATGTTCAGATTATACCAGCACACACACACGGCTCACTCTGTCCTAGTGCACAGAATATAACATCACACACACACCCCACACTGTGACTCAATGCACAGCCTGTACCTACACATACACACACACACAGCTCACTGTGACAAAATATGCAGCCTATACCAGCACACACACACACACACCCTCAATGTTACACAATGGTCAGCCTATATCAGAACATGCAGACACACACACACATCACTCTGACTCACTGCACATCCTATACCAGTGCACTCACACACACACACACATGGCTGACTGTGAATCAATGCACACTCTGTACCAGGACACACACACACACACACACATGGCTCCCTGTGACTTAGTGCACAGGATATGCTAGCAGACATACACACACAGAGAAGCACATACGGCAAAATGTGAGTCAATCCACAGCCCATACCTCCACACACGCACACATACTGACACTCAAAAACACAGCTCAGTGTGATTCAATGCAAATCCTAAACTAGAAAGTGCACACACACAGACACAAACCTCCCTATGAATCAGTGCATAGCATATAACATCACACACATACACCTCACTGTGACTCAATGTGCTGCCTCTACCTGCACACACACACAAAAAAAACTCAATATGACTCAATGAGCAGGCTGTACCAGCACACATATACACACATGTGCACACAGACCTCAGTGTGCCTCAATTGTCAGCCTATACCAGAACACACAGACACACACACCTCCCACTCTGACTCAATGCACAACCTATACCAGCGTGCACACACACTCACATGGCACAGTGAATCAAGGCACAATTTTACCAGCACATGCACACACACCTCAGAGTGATTCAAAGCTCAGCCTATACCAGCAAACACACACACACAAACACAGACATGCACAGATGCAGGCCTCACTGTGACTCAATGCACAGCCTATACCAGTACACACACACACACACCAACACGCACTCACACATGGCTCACTGGTACTCAATAAATCGCCTATACCAGCACACACACACACAGCGCACTGTGACTCAATGCAGTCTGTATCACCCACACTCACACACACACCCATGAGTCAATAAAGCCCATACCAGCACAATAAAGCCCATACCAGCACACAAACTCACATGCACACACACACACATGAGACTGTGACTCAAAACGCTTCCTGTACCAGCACACACACACACAAACACCTCACTGTGACTCAATGCACAGCCTATACGAGCACACACATACACACACAGCTCACAGTGACTCAATACAGAGTCTATACCAGCACACACACAGACACACAGCCCACTCTGTCTCAACTGTCATCTAGTGCCAGCACACACACACACACAAACACACAAACACACACAGCCGTTCAGGTCAAAGTGGATAAAACCACAGTCCACACCATCACAGCACACACACACCGCACTACTCACTGTGACTCAATGCACAGTCTACACCAGCAAATACACACACACATACACAAACAACTCCCACACATTCAACTGTGACTCAGTGCTCTGACTATACCAGCTCCCCACACACACATGGTTCACTGTGACTCAGTGCACAGCAAATAACTGTACACACACACCCCTACACACACATATTGCTCAGTTTGACCTAACGAACAGTCTGTAACACCACATACACACATGCACACCTCAGTGACTCAATGTTCAGCCTGTACCATCACACACACACACGCATACACAAATACACGTACACACACTAATACGGCTCGCTGTGATTCAATGCACAGCCTATAACATCACACAGAGACACCCATCACTGTGACTCGAACTGCAGCTTGTACTTGCACATACACACACAAAGACCCACCTTCTGTGACTCAATTCACAGCCTACTGCAGCATACACACAGAAAAACAACCATCACTGTGATTCAATGCACCGCCTATACCACCATACACACAGAGCTCACTGTGAATCAATGCACAGCCTATAGAAGAACACACAAACACTCACTCACACATACCTGACTGTGACTCAGTGAACCACCTATAGCAACACACACACACACACACAAACATACACTGCTCATTGGACTCAATGCACTGCCTAAACAAGCACACACACACACAAACACACACACACATATGACTCACTGACTCAATGCACAGCCTGTACTGGCACACACACAAGGCTTACTGTGACTCAATGCAGAGTCTACACCAGCATACAAACACATGGCTCACTGTGACTCAATATAATGCCTATGCCAGCACACACACACAGAGACACATGAATGGCTCTCTCTGATTCAATGCACGTACTATACCATCACAAACACACACACACGCACAGTCACTGTGACACAACGCAGACCCTATACCACAACACCCATGCAAAGACACATATGCACGGCTCTTTGTGACTCTATGCACACCCTATACTATCACATACACACATTCACACATGGCTCATTGTGAATCAGTGCACAGTCTGTAGTTCCAGGTATACACACACAGACACACACCTCAGTGACTCAATGCAAAGCCCATACCATCACACACACACACACATACACACACAGCTCACTGTGAATCAGTGTACAGTCTTCAGCTCCATGTACATACACACACAACACACCTTAGTGAATCAATGCAGAGACCATACCAGCATACACACACACATACACACACCTGAGACTCAATGCTCTGCCTATTCCAGCACACACACACACACAGGCACACACACGGCTCACTGTCATTCAATACCAGCCTCTACCTGCACACACACACACTCTCACACACACCGCCGTGTGACTCAATGCAGATGATACCACCACACAGACACACACACACACCTGACTGAGACTCAATGCCAAGCCCATACAAGTAAACAGACACACAAAACAAAGGCTCACTGAGACTCAATGAACAGTGTATACTAGCACATACAAACACATGGCTCAATGTGAGTCAATGCATAGCCTATACCCGCACACACACACACAGAAACACACCTTAACATGGCTCAGTGTACAGACTATAGCAGTACACACACACACAAACACACACCGCTCAGTGATTCAATGCAAATCCCATATCAGCATACACATACACATACACTCACCTAGGTGTGACTCAATTCTCAGCATATAGCAGCACACACACACACCTTACTGTGACTCATGCAGACTCTACAGCACCAAATACACAACACTAACACAGGGCTGTGATTCAATGCACAGCCTATAACACCACACAGAGACACCCATCACTGTGACTCAAACCGCAGCCTGCACATGCACATACACACACAAAGACCCACTTTCTGTGACTCAATACACAGCCTACTGCAGCACACACACACACACAAACACAACCATCACTGTGACTCAATGCACCTCCTGTACCAGCTTACACACATGCCTCACTGTGAATCAATGCACAGCCTATACAAGAACACACAAACACTCACACATACCTGACTGTGACTCAGTGAACCACCTATAGCAGCACCCACAAACACACACAAACATACATGATTCACTTGGACTCAATGCACTTCATATATCAGCACACATACACACACACACACACATATATGACTCACTGACTCCTTGCACAGCCTGTACTGGCACACACACAAGTCTTACTGTGACTCAATGCAGAGTCTCCACCAGCATACAAACACATGGCTCACTGTGACACAATGTAATGCCTATGCCAGCACACACACACAGAGACGCATGCATGGCTCTCTCTGATACAATGCATGTACTATACCAACACAAACACACACACACACACGCACAGTCACTGTGACACAATGCACAGCCTATACCACAACACCCATGCAAAGACACATATGCACGGCTCATTGTGACTCTATGAACACCCTATACTATCACATACACACATTCACACATGGCTCATTGTGAATCAGTGCACAGTCTGTAGTTCCAGGTATACACACACAGACACACACCTCAGTGACTCAATGCAAAGCCCATACCATCACACACACACACACATACACACACAGCTCACTGTGAATCAGTGTACAGTCTTCAGCTCCATGTACATACACACACAACACACCTTAGTGAATCAATGCAGAGACCATACCAGCATACACACACACATACACACACCTGAGACTCAATGCTCTGCCTATTCCAGCACACACACACACGGCTCACTGTGGTTCAATACCAGCCTGTACCTGCACACACACACACTCTCACACACACCGCCGTGTGACTCAATGCAGTTTATACCACCACACAGACACACAAACACACACAAACACCTCTCTGTGACTCAATGTCAAGCCCATACAAGTAAACAGACACACACAACAATGGCTCACTGAGACTCAATGAATAGCGTATAGTAGCACATACAAACACATGGCTCAATGTGAGTCAATGCATAGCCTATACCCGCACACACACACACAGAAACACACCTTAATATGGCTCAGTGTACAGCCTATAGCAGTACACACACACACATCTTACTGTGACTCATGCAGACTCTACAGCACCAAATACACAAACACGAACACAGGGCTGGGATTCAATGCACAGTCCATACCAGCAAAGGCACACACACCACACCACACT
Source organism: Pseudorca crassidens (assembly GCF_039906515.1). NCBI lineage: Eukaryota > Metazoa > Chordata > Mammalia > Artiodactyla > Delphinidae > Pseudorca > Pseudorca crassidens. The sequence continues at coordinate 14,555,780 of NC_090318.1, forward strand.
GTGACTCAATGTTCAGATTATACCAGCACACACACACGGCTCACTCTGTCCTAGTGCACAGAATATAACATCACACACACCCCCCACACTGTGACTCAATGCACAGCCTGTACCTACACATACACACACACACAGCTCACTGTGACAAAATATGCAGCCTATACCAGCACACACACACACACACCCTCAATGTTACACAATGGTCAGCCTATATCAGAACATGCAGACACACACACACATCACTCTGACTCACTGCACATCCTATACCAGTGCACTCACACACACACACACATGGCTGACTGTGAATCAATGCACACTCTGTACCAGGACACACACACACACACACACATGGCTCCCTGTGACTTAGTGCACAGGATATGCTAGCAGACATACACACACAGAGAAGCACATACGGCAAAATGTGAGTCAATCCACAGCCCATACCTCCACACACGCACACATACTGACACTCAAAAACACAGCTCAGTGTGATTCAATGCAAATCCTAAACTAGAAAGTGCACACACACAGACACAAACCTCCCTATGAATCAGTGCATAGCATATAACATCACACACATACACCTCACTGTGACTCAATGTGCTGCCTCTACCTGCACACACACACACAAAAAACTCAATATGACTCAATGAGCAGGCTGTACCAGCACACATATACACACATGTGCACACAGACCTCAGTGTGCCTCAATTGTCAGCCTATACCAGAACACACAGACACACACACCTCCCACTCTGACTCAATGCACAACCTATACCAGCGTGCACACACACTCACATGGCACAGTGAATCAAGGCACAATTTTACCAGCACATGCACACACACCTCAGAGTGATTCAAAGCTCAGCCTATACCAGCAAACACACACACACAAACACAGACATGCACAGATGCAGGCCTCACTGTGACTCAATGCACAGCCTATACCAGTACACACACACACACACCAACACGCACTCACACATGGCTCACTGGTACTCAATAAATCGCCTATACCAGCACACACACACACAGCGCACTGTGACTCAATGCAGTCTGTATCACCCACACTCACACACACACCCATGAGTCAATAAAGTCCATACCAGCACAATAAAGCCCATACCAGCACACAAACTCACATGCACACACACACACACGAGACTGTGACTCAAAACGCTTCCTGTACCAGCACACACACACACAAACACCTCACTGTGACTCAATGCACAGCCTATACGAGCACACACATACACACACAGCTCACAGTGACTCAATACAGAGTCTATACCAGTGCACACACAGACACACAGCCCACTCTGTCTCAACTGTCATCTAGTGCCAGCACACACACACACACAAACACACAAACACACACAGCCGTTCAGGTCAAAGTGGATAAAACCACAGTCCACACCATCACAGCACACACACACCGCACTACTCACTGTGACTCAATGCACAGTCTACACCAGCAAATACACACACACATACACAAACAACTCCCACACATTCAACTGTGACTCAGTGCTCTGACTATACCAGCTCCCCACACACACATGGTTCACTGTGACTCAGTGCACAGCAAATAACTGTACACACACACCCCTACACACACATATTGCTCAGTTTGACCTAACGAACAGTCTGTAACACCACATACACACATGCATACCTCAGTGACTCAATGTTCAGCCTGTACCATCACACACGCATACACGAATACACGTACACACACTAATACGGCTCGCTGTGATTCAATGCACAGCCTATAACATCACACAGAGACACCCATCACTGTGACTCGAACTGCAGCTTGTACCTGCACATACACACACAAAGACCCACCTTCTGTGACTCAATTCACAGCCTACTGCAGCATACACACAGAAAAACAACCATCACTGTGATTCAATGCACCGCCTATACCACCATACACACAGAGCTCACTGTGAATCAATGCACAGCCTATAGAAGAACACACAAACACTCACTCACACATACCTGACTGTGACTCAGTGAACCACCTATAGCAGCAAACACACACACACACAAACATACACTGCTCATTGGACTCAATGCACTGCCTAAACCAGCACACACACACACAAACACACACACACATATGACTCACTGACTCAATGCACAGCCTGTACTGGCACACACACAAGGCTTACTGTGACTCAATGCAGAGTCTACACCAGCATACAAACACATGGCTCACTGTGACACAATGTAATGCCTATGCCAGCACACACACACAGAGACGCATGCATGGCTCTCTCTGATACATTGCATGTACTATACCATCACAAACACACACACACGCACAGTCACTGTGACACAACGCAGACCCTATACCACAACACCCATGCAAAGACACATATGCACGGCTCTTTGTGACTCTATGCACACCCTATACTATCACATACACACATTCACACATGGCTCATTGTGAATCAGTGCACAGTCTGTAGTTCCAGGTATACACACACAGACACACACCTCAGTGACTCAATGCAAAGCCCATACCATCACACACACACACACATACACACACAGCTCACTGTGAATCAGTGTACAGTCTTCAGCTCCATGTACATACACACACAACACACCTTAGTGAATCAATGCAGAGACCATACCAGCATACACACACACATACACACACCTGAGACTCAATGCTCTGCCTATTCCAGCACACACACACACACAGGCACACACACGGCTCACTGTCATTCAATACCAGCCTCTACCTGCACACACACACACTCTCACACACACCGCCGTGTGACTCAATGCAGATGATACCACCACACAGACACACACACACACCTGACTGAGACTCAATGCCAAGCCCATACAAGTAAACAGACACACAAAACAAAGGCTCACTGAGACTCAATGAATAGTGTATACTAGCACATACAAACACATGGCTCAATGTGAGTCAATGCATAGCCTATACCCGCACACACACACACAGAAACACACCTTAACATGGCTCAGTGTACAGACTATAGCAGTACACACACACACAAACACACACCGCTCAGTGATTCAATGCAAATCCCATATCAGCATACACATACACATACACTCACCTAGGTGTGACTCAATTCTCAGCATATAGCAGCACACACACACACCTTACTGTGACTCATGCAGACTCTACAGCACCAAATACACAACACTAACACAGGGCTGTGATTCAATGCACAGCCTATAACACCACACAGAGACACCCATCACTGTGACTCAAACCGCAGCCTGTACATGCACATACACACACAAAGACCCACTTTCTGTGACTCAATACACAGCCTACTGCAGCACACACACACACACAAACACAACCATCACTGTGACTCAATGCACCTCCTGTACCAGCTTACACACATGCCTCACTGTGAATCAATGCACAGCCTATACAAGAACACACAAACACTCACACATACCTGACTGTGACTCAGTGAACCACCTATAGCAGCACCCACAAACACACACAAACATACATGATTCACTTGGACTCAATGCACTTCATATATCAGCACACACACACACACACACACATATATGACTCACTGACTCCTTGCACAGCCTGTACTGGCACACACACAAGTCTTACTGTGACTCAATGCAGAGTCTCCACCAGCATACAAACACATGGCTCACTGTGACACAATGTAATGCCTATGCCAGCACACACACACAGAGACGCATGCATGGCTCTCTCTGATACAATGCATGTACTATACCATCACAAACACACACACACACACACGCACAGTCACTGTGACACAATGCACAGCCTATACCACAACACCCATGCAAAGACACATATGCACGGCTCATTGTGACTCTATGAACACCCTATACTATCACATACACACATTCACACATGGCTCATTGTGAATCAGTGCACAGTCTGTAGTTCCAGGTATACACACACAGACACACACCTCAGTGACTCAATGCAAAGCCCATACCATCACACACACACACACATACACACACAGCTCACTGTGAATCAGTGTACAGTCTTCAGCTCCATGTACATACACACACAACACACCTTAGTGAATCAATGCAGAGACCATACCAGCATACACACACACATACACACACCTGAGACTCAATGCTCTGCCTATTCCAGCACACACACACACGGCTCACTGTGGTTCAATACCAGCCTGTACCTGCACACACACACACTCTCACACACACCGCCGTGTGACTCAATGCAGTTTATACCACCACACAGACACACAAACACACACAAACACCTCTCTGTGACTCAATGCCAAGCCCATACAAGTAAACAGACACACACAACAATGGCTCACTGAGACTCAATGAATAGCGTATAGTAGCACATACAAACACATGGCTCAATGTGAGTCAATGCATAGCCTATACCCGCACACACACACACAGAAACACAGCTTAATATGGCTCAGTGTACAGCCTATAGCAGTACACACACACACATCTTACTGTGACTCATGCAGACTCTACAGCACCAAATACACAAACACGAACACAGGGCTGGGATTCAATGCACAGTCCATACCAGCAAAGGCACACACACCACACCACACTGTGACTCAATGTTCAGATTATACCAGCAGACACACACGGCTCAGTCTCTCCTAGTGCACAGAATATAACATCACACACACCCCCCACACTGTGACTCAATGCACAGCCTGTACCTACACATACACACACACACAGCTCACTGTGACAAAATATGCAGCCTATACCAGCACACACACACACACACCCTCAATGTTACACAATGGGCAGCCTATATCAGAACATGCAGACACACACACACATCACTCTGACTCACTGCACATCCTATACCAGTGCACTCACACACACACACACATGGCTGACTGTGAATCAATGCACACTCTGTACCAGGACACACACACACACACACACATGGCTCCCTGTGACTTAGTGCACAGGATATGCTAGCAGACATACACACACAGAGAAGCACATACGGCAAAATGTGAGTCAATCCACAGCCCATACCTCCACACACGCACACATACTGACACTCAAAAACACAGCTCAGTGTGATTCAATGCAAATCCTAAACTAGAAAGTGCACACACACAGACACAAACCTCCCTATGAATCAGTGCATAGCATATAACATCACACACATACACCTCACTGTGACTCAATGTGCTGCCTCGACCTGCACACACACACACAAAAAACTCAATATGACTCAATGAGCAGGCTGTACCAGCACACATATACACACATGTGCACACAGACCTCAGTGTGCCTCAATTGTCAGCCTATACCAGAACACACAGACACACACACCTCCCACTCTGACTCAATGCACAACCTATACCAGCGTGCACACACACTCACATGGCACAGTGAATCAAGGCACAATTTTACCAGCACATGCACACACACCTCAGAGTGATTCAAAGCTCAGCCTATACCAGCAAACACACACACACAAACACAGACATGCACAGATGCAGGCCTCACTGTGACTCAATGCACAGCCTATACCAGTACACACACACACACACCAACACGCACTCACACATGGCTCACTGGTACTCAATAAATCGCCTATACCAGCACACACACACACAGCGCACTGTGACTCAATGCAGTCTGTATCACCCACACTCACACACACACCCATGAGTCAATAAAGTCCATACCAGCACAATAAAGCCCATACCAGCACACAAACTCACATGCACACACACACACACGAGACTGTGACTCAAAACGCTTCCTGTACCAGCACACACACACACAAACACCTCACTGTGACTCAATGCACAGCCTATACGAGCACACACATACACACACAGCTCACAGTGACTCAATACAGAGTCTATACCAGTGCACACACAGACACACAGCCCACTCTGTCTCAACTGTCATCTAGTGCCAGCACACACACACACACAAACACACAAACACACACAGCCGTTCAGGTCAAAGTGGATAAAACCACAGTCCACACCATCACAGCACACACACACCGCACTACTCACTGTGACTCAATGCACAGTCTACACCAGCAAATACACACACACATACACAAACAACTCCCACACATTCAACTGTGACTCAGTGCTCTGACTATACCAGCTCCCCACACACACATGGTTCACTGTGACTCAGTGCACAGCAAATAACTGTACACACACACCCCTACACACACATATTGCTCAGTTTGACCTAACGAACAGTCTGTAACACCACATACACACATGCATACCTCAGTGACTCAATGTTCAGCCTGTACCATCACACACGCATACACAAATACACGTACACACACTAATACGGCTCGCTGTGATTCAATGCACAGCCTATAACATCACACAGAGACACCCATCACTGTGACTCGAACTGCAGCTTGTACCTGCACATACACACACAAAGACCCACCTTCTGTGACTCAATTCACAGCCTACTGCAGCATACACACAGAAAAACAACCATCAGTGTGATTCAATGCACCGCCTATACCACCATACACACAGAGCTCACTGTGAATCAATGCACAGCCTATAGAAGAACACACAAACACTCACTCACACATACCTGACTGTGACTCAGTGAACCACCTATAGCAGCAAACACACACACACACAAACATACACTGCTCATTGGACTCAATGCACTGCCTAAACCAGCACACACACACACAAACACACACACACATATGACTCACTGACTCAATGCACAGCCTGTACTGGCACACACACAAGGCTTACTGTGACTCAATGCAGAGTCTACACCAGCATACAAACACATGGCTCACTGTGACACAATGTAATGCCTATGCCAGCACACACACACAGAGACGCATGCATGGCTCTCTCTGATACATTGCATGTACTATACCATCACAAACACACACACACGCACAGTCACTGTGACACAACGCAGACCCTATACCACAACACCCATGCAAAGACACATATGCACGGCTCTTTGTGACTCTATGCACACCCTATACTATCACATACACACATTCACACATGGCTCATTGTGAATCAGTGCACAGTCTGTAGTTCCAGGTATACACACACAGACACACACCTCAGTGACTCAATGCAAAGCCCATACCATCACACACACACACACATACACACACAGCTCACTGTGAATCAGTGTACAGTCTTCAGCTCCATGTACATACACACACAACACACCTTAGTGAATCAATGCAGAGACCATACCAGCATACACACACACATACACACACCTGAGACTCAATGCTCTGCCTATTCCAGCACACACACACACACAGGCACACACACGGCTCCCTGTCATTCAATACCAGCCTCTACCTGCACACACACACACTCTCACACACACCGCCGTGTGACTCAATGCAGATGATACCACCACACAGACACACACACACACCTGACTGAGACTCAATGCCAAGCCCATACAAGTAAACAGACACACAAAACAAAGGCTCACTGAGACTCAATGAATAGTGTATACTAGCACATACAAACACATGGCTCAATGTGAGTCAATGCATAGCCTATACCCGCACACACACACACAGAAACACACCTTAACATGGCTCAGTGTACAGACTATAGCAGTACACACACACACAAACACACACCGCTCAGTGATTCAATGCAAATCCCATATCAGCATACACATACACATACACTCACCTAGGTGTGACTCAATTCTCAGCATATAGCAGCACACACACACACCTTACTGTGACTCATGCAGACTCTACAGCACCAAATACACAACACTAACACAGGGCTGTGATTCAATGCACAGCCTATAACACCACACAGAGACACCCATCACTGTGACTCAAACCGCAGCCTGTACATGCACATACACACACAAAGACCCACTTTCTGTGACTCAATACACAGCCTACTGCAGCACACACACACACACAAACACAACCATCACTGTGACTCAATGCACCTCCTGTACCAGCTTACACACATGCCTCACTGTGAATCAATGCACAGCCTATACAAGAACACACAAACACTCACACATACCTGACTGTGACTCAGTGAACCACCTATAGCAGCACCCACAAACACACACAAACATACATGATTCACTTGGACTCAATGCACTTCATATATCAGCACACACACACACACACACACATATATGACTCACTGACTCCTTGCACAGCCTGTACTGGCACACACACAAGTCTTACTGTGACTCAATGCAGAGTCTCCACCAGCATACAAACACATGGCTCACTGTGACACAATGTAATGCCTATGCCAGCACACACACACAGAGACGCATGCATGGCTCTCTCTGATACAATGCATGTACTATACCATCACAAACACACACACACACACACGCACAGTCACTGTGACACAATGCACAGCCTATACCACAACACCCATGCAAAGACACATATGCACGGCTCATTGTGACTCTATGAACACCCTATACTATCACATACACACATTCACACATGGCTCATTGTGAATCAGTGCACAGTCTGTAGTTCCAGGTATACACACACAGACACACACCTCAGTGACTCAATGCAAAGCCCATACCATCACACACACACACACATACACACACAGCTCACTGTGAATCAGTGTACAGTCTTCAGCTCCATGTACATACACACACAACACACCTTAGTGAATCAATGCAGAGACCATACCAGCATACACACACACATACACACACCTGAGACTCAATGCTCTGCCTATTCCAGCACACACACACACGGCTCACTGTGGTTCAATACCAGCCTGTACCTGCACACACACACACTCTCACACACACCGCCGTGTGACTCAATGCAGTTTATACCACCACACAGACACACAAACACACACAAACACCTCTCTGTGACTCAATGCCAAGCCCATACAAGTAAACAGACACACACAACAATGGCTCACTGAGACTCAATGAATAGCGTATAGTAGCACATACAAACACATGGCTCAATGTGAGTCAATGCATAGCCTATACCCGCACACACACACACAGAAACACAGCTTAATATGGCTCAGTGTACAGCCTATAGCAGTACACACACACACATCTTACTGTGACTCATGCAGACTCTACAGCACCAAATACACAAACACGAACACAGGGCTGGGATTCAATGCACAGTCCATACCAGCAAAGGCACACACACCACACCACACTGTGACTCAATGTTCAGATTATACCAGCAGACACACACGGCTCAGTCTCTCCTAGTGCACAGAATATAACATCACACACACACCCCACACTGTGACTCAATGCACAGCCTGTACCTACACATACACACACACACAGCTCACTGTGACAAAATATGCAGCCTATACCAGCACACACACACACACACCCTCAATGTTACACAATGGGCAGCCTATATCAGAACATGCAGACACACACACACATCACTCTGACTCACTGCACATCCTATACCAGTGCACTCACACACACACACACATGGCTGACTGTGAATCAATGCACACTCTGTACCAGGACACACACACACACACACACATGGCTCCCTGTGACTTAGTGCACAGGATATGCTAGCAGACATACACACACAGAGAAGCACATACGGCAAAATGTGAGTCAATCCACAGCCCATACCTCCACACACGCACACATACTGACACTCAAAAACACAGCTCAGTGTGATTCAATGCAAATCCTAAACTAGAAAGTGCACACACACAGACACAAACCTCCCTATGAATCAGTGCATAGCATATCACATCACACACATACACCTCACTGTGACTCAATGTGCTGCCTCTACTTGCACACACACACACAAAAAACTCAATATGACTCAATGAGCAGGCTGTACCAGCACACATATACACACATGTGCACACAGACCTCAGTGTGCCTCAATTGTCAGCCTATACCAGAACACACAGACACACACACCTCCCACTCTGACTCAATGCACAACCTATACCAGCGTGCACACACACTCACATGGCACAGTGAATCAAGGCACAATTTTACCAGCACATGCACACACACCTCAGAGTGATTCAAAGCTCAGCCTATACCAGCAAACACACACACACAAACACAGACATGCACAGATGCAGGCCTCACTGTGACTCAATGCACAGCCTATACCAGTACACACACACACACACCAACACGCACTCACACATGGCTCACTGGTACTCAATAAATCGCCTATACCAGCACACACACACACAGCGCACTGTGACTCAATGCAGTCTGTATCACCCACACTCACACACACACCCATGAGTCAATAAAGTCCATACCAGCACAATAAAGCCCATACCAGCACACAAACTCACATGCACACACACACACACGAGACTGTGACTCAAAACGCTTCCTGTACCAGCACACACACACACAAACACCTCACTGTGACTCAATGCACAGCCTATACGAGCACACACATACACACACAGCTCACAGTGACTCAATACAGAGTCTATACCAGCGCACACACAGACACACAGCCCACTCTGTCTCAACTGTCATCTAGTGCCAGCACACACACACACACAAACACACAAACACACACAGCCGTTCAGGTCAAAGTGGATAAAACCACAGTCCACACCATCACAGCACACACACAGCGCACTACTCACTGTGACTCAATGCACAGTCTACACCAGCAAATACACACACACATACACAAACAACTCCCACACATTCAACTGTGACTCAGTGCTCTGACTATACCAGCTCCCCACACACACATGGTTCACTGTGACTCAGTGCACAGCAAATAACTGTACACACACACCCCTACACACACATATTGCTCAGTTTGACCTAACGAACAGTCTGTAACACCACATACACACATGCACACCTCAGTGACTCAATGTTCAGCCTGTACCATCACACACACACACGCATACACAAATACACGTACACACACTAATACGGCTCGCTGTGATTCAATGCACAGCCTATAACATCACACAGAGACACCCATCACTGTGACTCGAACTGCAGCTTGTACCTGCACATACACACACAAAGACCCACCTTCTGTGACTCAATTCACAGCCTACTGCAGCATACACACAGAAAAACAACCATCAGTGTGATTCAATGCACCGCCTATACCACCATACACACAGAGCTCACTGTGAATCAATGCACAGCCTATAGAAGAACACACAAACACTCACTCACACATACCTGACTGTGACTCAGTGAACCACCTATAGCAGCACACACACACACACACAAACATACACTGCTCATTGGACTCAATGCACTGCCTAAACCAGCACACACACACACAAACACACACACACATATGACTCACTGACTCAATGCACAGCCTGTACTGGCACACACACAAGGCTTACTGTGACTCAATGCAGAGTCTACACCAGCATACAAAGACATGGCTCACTGTGACTCAATGTAATGCCTATGCCAGCACACACACACAGAGACACATGCATGGCTCTCTCTGATTCAATGCACGTACTATACCATCACAAACACACACACACGCACAGTCACTGTGACACAACGCAGACCCTATACCACAACACCCATGCAAAGACACATATGCACGGCTCTTTGTGACTCTATGCACACCCTATACTATCACATACACACATTCACACATGGCTCATTGTGAATCAGTGCACAGTCTGTAGTTCCAGGTATACACACACAGACACACACCTCAGTGACTCAATGCAAAGCCCATACCATCACACGCACACACACATACACACACAGCTCACTGTGAATCAGTGTACAGTCTTCAGCTCCATGTACATACACACACAACACACCTTAGTGAATCAATGCAGAGACCATACCAGCATACACACACACATACACACACCTGAGACTCAATGCTCTGCCTATTCCAGCACACACACACACACAGGCACACACACGGCTCACTGTCATTCAATACCAGCCTGTACCTGCACACACACACACTCTCACACACACCGCCGTGTGACTCAATGCAGATGATACCACCACACAGACACACAGACACACACACACACCTGTCTGAGACTCAATGCCAAGCCCATACAAGTAAACAGACACACAAAACAAAGGCTCACTGAGACTCAATGAACAGTGTATACTAGCACATACAAACACATGGCTCAATGTGAGTCAATGCATAGCCTATACCCGCACACACACACACAGAAACACACCTTAACATGGCTCAGTGTACAGACTATAGCAGTACACACACACACAAACACACACCGCTCAGTGATTCAATGCAAATCCCATATCAGCATACACATACACATACACTCACCTAGGTGTGACTCAATTCTCAGCATATAGCAGCACACACACACACCTTACTGTGACTCATGCAGACTCTACAGCACCAAATACACAACACTAACACAGGGCTGTGATTCAATGCACAGCCTATAACACCACACAGAGACACCCATCACTGTGACTCAAACCGCAGCCTGTACATGCACATACACACACAAAGACCCACTTTCTGTGACTCAATACACAGCCTACTGCAGCACACACACACACACAAACACAACCATCACTGTGACTCAATGCACCTCCTGTACCAGCTTACACACATGCCTCACTGTGAATCAATGCACAGCCTATACAAGAACACACAAACACTCACACATACCTGACTGTGACTCAGTGAACCACCTATAGCAGCACCCACAAACACACACAAACATACATGATTCACTTGGACTCAATGCACTTCATATATCAGCACACACACACACACACATATATGACTCACTGACTCCTTGCACAGCCTGTACTGGCACACACACAAGTCTTACTGTGACTCAATGCAGAGTCTCCACCAGCATACAAACACATGGCTCACTGTGACACAATGTAATGCCTATGCCAGCACACACACACAGAGACGCATGCATGGCTCTCTCTGATACAATGCATGTACTATACCATCACAAACACACACACACACACACGCACAGTCACTGTGACACAATGCACAGCCTATACCACAACACCCATGCAAAGACACATATGCACGGCTCATTGTGACTCTATGAACACCCTATACTATCACATACACACATTCACACATGGCTCATTGTGAATCAGTGCACAGTCTGTAGTTCCAGGTATACACACACAGACACACACCTCAGTGACTCAATGCAAAGCCCATACCATCACACACACACACACATACACACACAGCTCACTGTGAATCAGTGTACAGTCTTCAGCTCCATGTACATACACACACAACACACCTTAGTGAATCAATGAAGAGACCATACCAGCATACACACACACATACACACACCTGAGACTCAATGCTCTGCCTATTCCAGCACACACACACACGGCTCACTGTGGTTCAATACCAGCCTGTACCTGCACACACACACACTCTCACACACACCGCTGTGTGACTCAATGCAGTTTATACCACCACACAGACACACAAACACACACAAACACCTCTCTGTGACTCAATGCCAAGCCCATACAAGTAAACAGACACACACAACAATGGCTCACTGAGACTCAATGAATAGCGTATAGTAGCACATACAAACACATGGCTCAATGTGAGTCAATGTATAGCCTATACCCGCACACACACACACAGAAACACACCTTAATATGGCTCAGTGTACAGCCTATAGCAGTACACACACACACATCTTACTGTGACTCATGCAGACTCTACAGCACCAAATACACAAACACGAACACAGGGCTGGGATTCAATGCACAGTCCATACCAGCAAAGGCACACACACCACACCACACTGTGACTCAATGTTCAGATTATACCAGCACACACACACGGCTCAGTCTCTCCTAGTGCACAGAATATAACATCACACACACACCCCACACTGTGACTCAATGCACAGCCTGTACCTACACATACACACACACACAGCTCACTGTGACAAAATATGCAGCCTATACCAGCACACACACACACACACCCTCAATGTTACACAATGGGCAGCCTATATCAGAACATGCAGACACACACACACATCACTCTGACTCACTGCACATCCTATACCAGTGCACTCACACACACACACACATGGCTGACTGTGAATCAATGCACACTCTGTACCAGGACACACACACACACACACACATGGCTCCCTGTGACTTAGTGCACAGGATATGCTAGCAGACATACACACACAGAGAAGCACATACGGCAAAATGTGAGTCAATCCACAGCCCATACCTCCACACACGCACACATACTGACACTCAAAAACACAGCTCAGTGTGATTCAATGCAAATCCTAAACTAGAAAGTGCACACACACAGACACAAACCTCCCTATGAATCAGTGCATAGCATATCACATCACACACATACACCTCACTGTGACTCAATGTGCTGCCTCTACTTGCACACACACACAAAAAAAAACTCAATATGACTCAATGAGCAGGCTGTACCAGCACACATATACACACATGTGCACACAGACCTCAGTGTGCCTCAATTGTCAGCCTATACCAGAACACACAGACACACACACCTCCCACTCTGACTCAATGCACAACCTATACCAGCGTGCACACACACTCACATGGCACAGTGAATCAAGGCACAATTTTACCAGCACATGCACACACACCTCAGAGTGATTCAAAGCTCAGCCTATACCAGCAAACACACACACACAAACACAGACATGCACAGATGCAGGCCTCACTGTGACTCAATGCACAGCCTATACCAGTACACACACACACACACCAACACGCACTCACACATGGCTCACTGGTACTCAATAAATCGCCTATACCAGCACACACACACACAGCGCACTGTGACTCAATGCAGTCTGTATCACCCACACTCACACACACACCCATGAGTCAATAAAGTCCATACCAGCACAATAAAGCCCATACCAGCACACAAACTCACATGCACACACACACACACGAGACTGTGACTCAAAACGCTTCCTGTACCAGCACACACACACACAAACACCTCACTGTGACTCAATGCACAGCCTATACGAGCACACACATACACACACAGCTCACAGTGACTCAATACAGAGTCTATACCAGCGCACACACAGACACACAGCCCACTCTGTCTCAACTGTCATCTAGTGCCAGCACACACACACACACAAACACACAAACACACACAGCCGTTCAGGTCAAAGTGGATAAAACCACAGTCCACACCATCACAGCACACACACAGCGCACTACTCACTGTGACTCAATGCACAGTCTACACCAGCAAATACACACACACATACACAAACAACTCCCACACATTCAACTGTGACTCAGTGCTCTGACTATACCAGCTCCCCACACACACATGGTTCACTGTGACTCAGTGCACAGCAAATAACTGTACACACACACCCCTACACACACATATTGCTCAGTTTGACCTAACGAACAGTCTGTAACACCACATACACACATGCACACCTCAGTGACTCAATGTTCAGCCTGTACCATCACACACACACACGCATACACAAATACACGTACACACACTAATACGGCTCGCTGTGATTCAATGCACAGCCTATAACATCACACAGAGACACCCATCACTGTGACTCGAACTGCAGCTTGTACCTGCACATACACACACAAAGACCCACCTTCTGTGACTCAATTCACAGCCTACTGCAGCATACACACAGAAAAACAACCATCAGTGTGATTCAATGCACCGCCTATACCACCATACACACAGAGCTCACTGTGAATCAATGCACAGCCTATAGAAGAACACACAAACACTCACTCACACATACCTGACTGTGACTCAGTGAACCACCTATAGCAGCACACACACACACACACAAACATACACTGCTCATTGGACTCAATGCACTGCCTAAACCAGCACACACACACACAAACACACACACACATATGACTCACTGACTCAATGCACAGCCTGTACTGGCACACACACAAGGCTTACTGTGACTCAATGCAGAGTCTACACCAGCATACAAACACATGGCTCACTGTGACTCAATGTAATGCCTATGCCAGCACACACACACAGAGACACATGCATGGCTCTCTCTGATTCAATGCACGTACTATACCATCACAAACACACACACACGCACAGTCACTGTGACACAACGCAGACCCTATACCACAACACCCATGCAAAGACACATATGCACGGCTCTTTGTGACTCTATGCACACCCTATACTATCACATACACACATTCACACATGGCTCATTGTGAATCAGTGCACAGTCTGTAGTTCCAGGTATACACACACAGACACACACCTCAGTGACTCAATGCAAAGCCCATACCATCACACGCACACACACATACACACACAGCTCACTGTGAATCAGTGTACAGTCTTCAGCTCCATGTACATACACACACAACACACCTTAGTGAATCAATGCAGAGACCATACCAGCATACACACACACATACACACACCTGAGACTCAATGCTCTGCCTATTCCAGCACACACACACACACAGGCACACACACGGCTCACTGTCATTCAATACCAGCCTGTACCTGCACACACACACACTCTCACACACACCGCCGTGTGACTCAATGCAGATGATACCACCACACAGACACACAGACACACACACACACCTGTCTGAGACTCAATGCCAAGCCCATACAAGTAAACAGACACACAAAACAAAGGCTCACTGAGACTCAATGAACAGTGTATACTAGCACATACAAACACATGGCTCAATGTGAGTCAATGCATAGCCTATACCCGCACACACACACACAGAAACACACCTTAACATGGCTCAGTGTACAGACTATAGCAGTACACACACACACAAACACACACCGCTCAGTGATTCAATGCAAATCCCATATCAGCATACACATACACATACACTCACCTAGGTGTGACTCAATTCTCAGCATATAGCAGCACACACACACACCTTACTGTGACTCATGCAGACTCTACAGCACCAAATACACAACACTAACACAGGGCTGTGATTCAATGCACAGCCTATAACACCACACAGAGACACCCATCACTGTGACTCAAACCGCAGCCTGTACATGCACATACACACACAAAGACCCACTTTCTGTGACTCAATACACAGCCTACTGCAGCACACACACACACACAAACACAACCATCACTGTGACTCAATGCACCTCCTGTACCAGCTTACACACATGCCTCACTGTGAATCAATGCACAGCCTATACAAGAACACACAAACACTCACACATACCTGACTGTGACTCAGTGAACCACCTATAGCAGCACCCACAAACACACACAAACATACATGATTCACTTGGACTCAATGCACTTCATATATCAGCACACACACACACACACATATATGACTCACTGACTCCTTGCACAGCCTGTACTGGCACACACACAAGTCTTACTGTGACTCAATGCAGAGTCTCCACCAGCATACAAACACATGGCTCACTGTGACACAATGTAATGCCTATGCCAGCACACACACACAGAGACGCATGCATGGCTCTCTCTGATACAATGCATGTACTATACCATCACAAACACACACACACACACACGCACAGTCACTGTGACACAATGCACAGCCTATACCACAACACCCATGCAAAGACACATATGCACGGCTCATTGTGACTCTATGAACACCCTATACTATCACATACACACATTCACACATGGCTCATTGTGAATCAGTGCACAGTCTGTAGTTCCAGGTATACACACACAGACACACACCTCAGTGACTCAATGCAAAGCCCATACCATCACACACACACACACATACACACACAGCTCACTGTGAATCAGTGTACAGTCTTCAGCTCCATGTACATACACACACAACACACCTTAGTGAATCAATGAAGAGACCACACCAGCATACACACACACATACACACACCTGAGACTCAATGCTCTGCCTATTCCAGCACACACACACACGGCTCACTGTGGTTCAATACCAGCCTGTACCTGCACACACACACACTCTCACACACACCGCTGTGTGACTCAATGCAGTTTATACCACCACACAGACACACAAACACACACAAACACCTCTCTGTGACTCAATGCCAAGCCCATACAAGTAAACAGACACACACAACAATGGCTCACTGAGACTCAATGAATAGCGTATAGTAGCACATACAAACACATGGCTCAATGTGAGTCAATGTATAGCCTATACCCGCACACACACACACAGAAACACACCTTAATATGGCTCAGTGTACAGCCTATAGCAGTACACACACACACATCTTACTGTGACTCATGCAGACTCTACAGCACCAAATACACAAACACGAACACAGGGCTGGGATTCAATGCACAGTCCATACCAGCAAAGGCACACACACCACACCACACTGTGACTCAATGTTCAGATTATACCAGCACACACACACGGCTCACTCTGTCCTAGTGCACAGAATATAACATCACACACACACCCCACACTGTGACTCAATGCACAGCCTGTACCTACACATACACACACACACAGCTCACTGTGACAAAATATGCAGCCTATACCAGCACACACACACACACACCCTCAATGTTACACAATGGGCAGCCTATATCAGAACATGCAGACACACACACACATCACTCTGACTCACTGCACATCCTATACCAGTGCACTCACACACACACACACATGGCTGACTGTGAATCAATGCACACTCTGTACCAGGACACACACACACACACACACATGGCTCCCTGTGACTTAGTGCACAGGATATGCTAGCAGACATACACACACAGAGAAGCACATACGGCAAAATGTGAGTCAATCCACAGCCCATACCTCCACACACGCACACATACTGACACTCAAAAACACAGCTCAGTGTGATTCAATGCAAATCCTAAACTAGAAAGTGCACACACACAGACACAAACCTCCCTATGAATCAGTGCATAGCATATCACATCACACACATACACCTCACTGTGACTCAATGTGCTGCCTCTACTTGCACACACACACAAAAAAAAACTCAATATGACTCAATGAGCAGGCTGTACCAGCACACATATACACACATGTGCACACAGACCTCAGTGTGCCTCAATTGTCAGCCTATACCAGAACACACAGACACACACACCTCCCACTCTGACTCAATGCACAACCTATACCAGCGTGCACACACACTCACATGGCACAGTGAATCAAGGCACAATTTTACCAGCACATGCACACACACCTCAGAGTGATTCAAAGCTCAGCCTATACCAGCAAACACACACACACAAACACAGACATGCACAGATGCAGGCCTCACTGTGACTCAATGCACAGCCTATACCAGTACACACACACACACACCAACACGCACTCACACATGGCTCACTGGTACTCAATAAATCGCCTATACCAGCACACACACACACAGCGCACTGTGACTCAATGCAGTCTGTATCACCCACACTCACACACACACCCATGAGTCAATAAAGTCCATACCAGCACAATAAAGCCCATACCAGCACACAAACTCACATGCACACACACACACACGAGACTGTGACTCAAAACGCTTCCTGTACCAGCACACACACACACAAACACCTCACTGTGACTCAATGCACAGCCTATACGAGCACACACATACACACACAGCTCACAGTGACTCAATACAGAGTCTATACCAGCGCACACACAGACACACAGCCCACTCTGTCTCAACTGTCATCTAGTGCCAGCACACACACACACACAAACACACACAGCCGTTCAGGTCAAAGTGGATAAAACCACAGTCCACACCATCACAGCACACACACACCGCACTACTCACTGTGACTCAATGCACAGTCTACACCAGCAAATACACACACACATACACAAACAACTCCCACACATTCAACTGTGACTCAGTGCTCTGACTATACCAGCTCCCCACACACACATGGTTCACTGTGACTCAGTGCACAGCAAATAACTGTACACACACACCCCTACACACACATATTGCTCAGTTTGACCTAACGAACAGTCTGTAACACCACATACACACATGCACACCTCAGTGACTCAATGTTCAGCCTGTACCATCACACACACACACGCATACACAAATACACGTACACACACTAATACGGCTCGCTGTGATTCAATGCACAGCCTATAACATCACACAGAGACACCCATCACTGTGACTCGAACTGCAGCTTGTACCTGCACATACACACACAAAGACCCACCTTCTGTGACTCAATTCACAGCCTACTGCAGCATACACACAGAAAAACAACCATCAGTGTGATTCAATGCACCGCCTATACCACCATACACACAGAGCTCACTGTGAATCAATGCACAGCCTATAGAAGAACACACAAACACTCACTCACACATACCTGACTGTGACTCAGTGAACCACCTATAGCAGCACACACACACACACACAAACATACACTGCTCATTGGACTCAATGCACTGCCTAAACCAGCACACACACACACAAACACACACACACATATGACTCACTGACTCAATGCACAGCCTGTACTGGCACACACACAAGGCTTACTGTGACTCAATGCAGAGTCTACACCAGCATACAAACACATGGCTCACTGTGACTCAATGTAATGCCTATGCCAGCACACACACACAGAGACACATGCATGGCTCTCTCTGATTCAATGCACGTACTATACCATCACAAACACACACACACGCACAGTCACTGTGACACAACGCAGACCCTATACCACAACACCCATGCAAAGACACATATGCACGGCTCTTTGTGACTCTATGCACACCCTATACTATCACATACACACATTCACACATGGCTCATTGTGAATCAGTGCACAGTCTGTAGTTCCAGGTATACACACACAGACACACACCTCAGTGACTCAATGCAAAGCCCATACCATCACACGCACACACACATACACACACAGCTCACTGTGAATCAGTGTACAGTCTTCAGCTCCATGTACATACACACACAACACACCTTAGTGAATCAATGCAGAGACCATACCAGCATACACACACACATACACACACCTGAGACTCAATGCTCTGCCTATTCCAGCACACACACACACACAGGCACACACACGGCTCACTGTCATTCAATACCAGCCTGTACCTGCACACACACACACTCTCACACACACCGCCGTGTGACTCAATGCAGATGATACCACCACACAGACACACAGACACACACACACACCTGTCTGAGACTCAATGCCAAGCCCATACAAGTAAACAGACACACAAAACAAAGGCTCACTGAGACTCAATGAACAGTGTATACTAGCACATACAAACACATGGCTCAATGTGAGTCAATGCATAGCCTATACCCGCACACACACACACAGAAACACACCTTAACATGGCTCAGTGTACAGACTATAGCAGTACACACACACACAAACACACACCGCTCAGTGATTCAATGCAAATCCCATATCAGCATACACATACACATACACTCACCTAGGTGTGACTCAATTCTCAGCATATAGCAGCACACACACACACCTTACTGTGACTCATGCAGACTCTACAGCACCAAATACACAACACTAACACAGGGCTGTGATTCAATGCACAGCCTATAACACCACACAGAGACACCCATCACTGTGACTCAAACCGCAGCCTGTACATGCACATACACACACAAAGACCCACTTTCTGTGACTCAATACACAGCCTACTGCAGCACACACACACACACAAACACAACCATCACTGTGACTCAATGCACCTCCTGTACCAGCTTACACACATGCCTCACTGTGAATCAATGCACAGCCTATACAAGAACACACAAACACTCACACATACCTGACTGTGACTCAGTGAACCACCTATAGCAGCACCCACAAACACACACAAACATACATGATTCACTTGGACTCAATGCACTTCATATATCAGCACACACACACACACACACATATATGACTCACTGACTCCTTGCACAGCCTGTACTGGCACACACACAAGTCTTACTGTGACTCAATGCAGAGTCTCCACCAGCATACAAACACATGGCTCACTGTGACACAATGTAATGCCTATGCCAGCACACACACACAGAGACGCATGCATGGCTCTCTCTGATACAATGCATGTACTATACCATCACAAACACACACACACACACACGCACAGTCACTGTGACACAATGCACAGCCTATACCACAACACCCATGCAAAGACACATATGCACGGCTCATTGTGACTCTATGAACACCCTATACTATCACATACACACATTCACACATGGCTCATTGTGAATCAGTGCACAGTCTGTAGTTCCAGGTATACACACACAGACACACACCTCAGTGACTCAATGCAAAGCCCATACCATCACACACACACACACATACACACACAGCTCACTGTGAATCAGTGTACAGTCTTCAGCTCCATGTACATACACACACAACACACCTTAGTGAATCAATGAAGAGACCACACCAGCATACACACACACATACACACACCTGAGACTCAATGCTCTGCCTATTCCAGCACACACACACACGGCTCACTGTGGTTCAATACCAGCCTGTACCTGCACACACACACACTCTCACACACACCGCTGTGTGACTCAATGCAGTTTATACCACCACACAGACACACAAACACACACAAACACCTCTCTGTGACTCAATGCCAAGCCCATACAAGTAAACAGACACACACAACAATGGCTCACTGAGACTCAATGAATAGCGTATAGTAGCACATACAAACACATGGCTCAATGTGAGTCAATGTATAGCCTATACCCGCACACACACACACAGAAACACACCTTAATATGGCTCAGTGTACAGCCTATAGCAGTACACACACACACATCTTACTGTGACTCATGCAGACTCTACAGCACCAAATACACAAACACGAACACAGGGCTGGGATTCAATGCACAGTCCATACCAGCAAAGGCACACACACCACACCACACTGTGACTCAATGTTCAGATTATACCAGCACACACACACGGCTCAGTCTCTCCTAGTGCACAGAATATAACATCACACACACACCCCACACTGTGACTCAATGCACAGCCTGTACCTACACATACACACACACACAGCTCACTGTGACAAAATATGCAGCCTATACCAGCACACACACACACACACCCTCAATGTTACACAATGGGCAGCCTATATCAGAACATGCAGACACACACACACATCACTCTGACTCACTGCACATCCTATACCAGTGCACTCACACACACACACACATGGCTGACTGTGAATCAATGCACACTCTGTACCAGGACACACACACACACACACACATGGCTCCCTGTGACTTAGTGCACAGGATATGCTAGCAGACATACACACACAGAGAAGCACATACGGCAAAATGTGAGTCAATCCACAGCCCATACCTCCACACACGCACACATACTGACACTCAAAAACACAGCTCAGTGTGATTCAATGCAAATCCTAAACTAGAAAGTGCACACACACAGACACAAACCTCCCTATGAATCAGTGCATAGCATATCACATCACACACATACACCTCACTGTGACTCAATGTGCTGCCTCTACTTGCACACACACACAAAAAAAAACTCAATATGACTCAATGAGCAGGCTGTACCAGCACACATATACACACATGTGCACACAGACCTCAGTGTGCCTCAATTGTCAGCCTATACCAGAACACACAGACACACACACCTCCCACTCTGACTCAATGCACAACCTATACCAGCGTGCACACACACTCACATGGCACAGTGAATCAAGGCACAATTTTACCAGCACATGCACACACACCTCAGAGTGATTCAAAGCTCAGCCTATACCAGCAAACACACACACACAAACACAGACATGCACAGATGCAGGCCTCACTGTGACTCAATGCACAGCCTATACCAGTACACACACACACACACCAACACGCACTCACACATGGCTCACTGGTACTCAATAAATCGCCTATACCAGCACACACACACACAGCGCACTGTGACTCAATGCAGTCTGTATCACCCACACTCACACACACACCCATGAGTCAATAAAGTCCATACCAGCACAATAAAGCCCATACCAGCACACAAACTCACATGCACACACACACACACGAGACTGTGACTCAAAACGCTTCCTGTACCAGCACACACACACACAAACACCTCACTGTGACTCAATGCACAGCCTATACGAGCACACACATACACACACAGCTCACAGTGACTCAATACAGAGTCTATACCAGCGCACACACAGACACACAGCCCACTCTGTCTCAACTGTCATCTAGTGCCAGCACACACACACACACAAACACACAAACACACACAGCCGTTCAGGTCAAAGTGGATAAAACCACAGTCCACACCATCACAGCACACACACAGCGCACTACTCACTGTGACTCAATGCACAGTCTACACCAGCAAATACACACACACATACACAAACAACTCCCACACATTCAACTGTGACTCAGTGCTCTGACTATACCAGCTCCCCACACACACATGGTTCACTGTGACTCAGTGCACAGCAAATAACTGTACACACACACCCCTACACACACATATTGCTCAGTTTGACCTAACGAACAGTCTGTAACACCACATACACACATGCACACCTCAGTGACTCAATGTTCAGCCTGTACCATCACACACACACACGCATACACAAATACACGTACACACACTAATACGGCTCGCTGTGATTCAATGCACAGCCTATAACATCACACAGAGACACCCATCACTGTGACTCGAACTGCAGCTTGTACCTGCACATACACACACAAAGACCCACCTTCTGTGACTCAATTCACAGCCTACTGCAGCATACACACAGAAAAACAACCATCAGTGTGATTCAATGCACCGCCTATACCACCATACACACAGAGCTCACTGTGAATCAATGCACAGCCTATAGAAGAACACACAAACACTCACTCACACATACCTGACTGTGACTCAGTGAACCACCTATAGCAGCACACACACACACACACAAACATACACTGCTCATTGGACTCAATGCACTGCCTAAACCAGCACACACACACACAAACACACACACACATATGACTCACTGACTCAATGCACAGCCTGTACTGGCACACACACAAGGCTTACTGTGACTCAATGCAGAGTCTACACCAGCATACAAACACATGGCTCACTGTGACTCAATGTAATGCCTATGCCAGCACACACACACAGAGACACATGCATGGCTCTCTCTGATTCAATGCACGTACTATACCATCACAAACACACACACATGCACAGTCACTGTGACACAACGCAGACCCTATACCACAACACCCATGCAAAGACACATATGCACGGCTCTTTGTGACTCTATGCACACCCTATACTATCACATACACACATTCACACATGGCTCATTGTGAATCAGTGCACAGTCTGTAGTTCCAGGTATACACACACAGACACACACCTCAGTGACTCAATGCAAAGCCCATACCATCACACGCACACACACATACACACACAGCTCACTGTGAATCAGTGTACAGTCTTCAGCTCCATGTACATACACACACAACACACCTTAGTGAATCAATGCAGAGACCATACCAGCATACACACACACATACACACACCTGAGACTCAATGCTCTGCCTATTCCAGCACACACACACACACAGGCACACACACGGCTCACTGTCATTCAATACCAGCCTGTACCTGCACACACACACACTCTCACACACACCGCCGTGTGACTCAATGCAGATGATACCACCACACAGACACACAGACACACACACACACCTGTCTGAGACTCAATGCCAAGCCCATACAAGTAAACAGACACACAAAACAAAGGCTCACTGAGACTCAATGAACAGTGTATACTAGCACATACAAACACATGGCTCAATGTGAGTCAATGCATAGCCTATACCCGCACACACACACACAGAAACACACCTTAACATGGCTCAGTGTACAGACTATAGCAGTACACACACACACAAACACACACCGCTCAGTGATTCAATGCAAATCCCATATCAGCATACACATACACATACACTCACCTAGGTGTGACTCAATTCTCAGCATATAGCAGCACACACACACACCTTACTGTGACTCATGCAGACTCTACAGCACCAAATACACAACACTAACACAGGGCTGTGATTCAATGCACAGCCTATAACACCACACAGAGACACCCATCACTGTGACTCAAACCGCAGCCTGTACATGCACATACACACACAAAGACCCACTTTCTGTGACTCAATACACAGCCTACTGCAGCACACACACACACACAAACACAACCATCACTGTGACTCAATGCACCTCCTGTACCAGCTTACACACATGCCTCACTGTGAATCAATGCACAGCCTATACAAGAACACACAAACACTCACACATACCTGACTGTGACTCAGTGAACCACCTATAGCAGCACCCACAAACACACACAAACATACATGATTCACTTGGACTCAATGCACTTCATATATCAGCACACACACACACACACATATATGACTCACTGACTCCTTGCACAGCCTGTACTGGCACACACACAAGTCTTACTGTGACTCAATGCAGAGTCTCCACCAGCATACAAACACATGGCTCACTGTGACACAATGTAATGCCTATGCCAGCACACACACACAGAGACGCATGCATGGCTCTCTCTGATACAATGCATGTACTATACCATCACAAACACACACACACACACACGCACAGTCACTGTGACACAATGCACAGCCTATACCACAACACCCATGCAAAGACACATATGCACGGCTCATTGTGACTCTATGAACACCCTATACTATCACATACACACATTCACACATGGCTCATTGTGAATCAGTGCACAGTCTGTAGTTCCAGGTATACACACACAGACACACACCTCAGTGACTCAATGCAAAGCCCATACCATCACACACACACACACATACACACACAGCTCACTGTGAATCAGTGTACAGTCTTCAGCTCCATGTACATACACACACAACACACCTTAGTGAATCAATGAAGAGACCACACCAGCATACACACACACATACACACACCTGAGACTCAATGCTCTGCCTATTCCAGCACACACACACACGGCTCACTGTGGTTCAATACCAGCCTGTACCTGCACACACACACACTCTCACACACACCGCTGTGTGACTCAATGCAGTTTATACCACCACACAGACACACAAACACACACAAACACCTCTCTGTGACTCAATGCCAAGCCCATACAAGTAAACAGACACACACAACAATGGCTCACTGAGACTCAATGAATAGCGTATAGTAGCACATACAAACACATGGCTCAATGTGAGTCAATGTATAGCCTATACCCGCACACACACACACAGAAACACACCTTAATATGGCTCAGTGTACAGCCTATAGCAGTACACACACACACATCTTACTGTGACTCATGCAGACTCTACAGCACCAAATACACAAACACGAACACAGGGCTGGGATTCAATGCACAGTCCATACCAGCAAAGGCACACACACCACACCACACTGTGACTCAATGTTCAGATTATACCAGCACACACACACGGCTCAGTCTCTCCTAGTGCACAGAATATAACATCACACACACACCCCACACTGTGACTCAATGCACAGCCTGTACCTACACATACACACACACACAGCTCACTGTGACAAAATATGCAGCCTATACCAGCACACACACACACACACCCTCAATGTTACACAATGGGCAGCCTATATCAGAACATGCAGACACACACACACATCACTCTGACTCACTGCACATCCTATACCAGTGCACTCACACACACACACACATGGCTGACTGTGAATCAATGCACACTCTGTACCAGGACACACACACACACACACACATGGCTCCCTGTGACTTAGTGCACAGGATATGCTAGCAGACATACACACACAGAGAAGCACATACGGCAAAATGTGAGTCAATCCACAGCCCATACCTCCACACACGCACACATACTGACACTCAAAAACACAGCTCAGTGTGATTCAATGCAAATCCTAAACTAGAAAGTGCACACACACAGACACAAACCTCCCTATGAATCAGTGCATAGCATATCACATCACACACATACACCTCACTGTGACTCAATGTGCTGCCTCTACTTGCACACACACACAAAAAAAAACTCAATATGACTCAATGAGCAGGCTGTACCAGCACACATATACACACATGTGCACACAGACCTCAGTGTGCCTCAATTGTCAGCCTATACCAGAACACACAGACACACACACCTCCCACTCTGACTCAATGCACAACCTATACCAGCGTGCACACACACTCACATGGCACAGTGAATCAAGGCACAATTTTACCAGCACATGCACACACACCTCAGAGTGATTCAAAGCTCAGCCTATACCAGCAAACACACACACACAAACACAGACATGCACAGATGCAGGCCTCACTGTGACTCAATGCACAGCCTATACCAGTACACACACACACACACCAACACGCACTCACACATGGCTCACTGGTACTCAATAAATCGCCTATACCAGCACACACACACACAGCGCACTGTGACTCAATGCAGTCTGTATCACCCACACTCACACACACACCCATGAGTCAATAAAGTCCATACCAGCACAATAAAGCCCATACCAGCACACAAACTCACATGCACACACACACACACGAGACTGTGACTCAAAACGCTTCCTGTACCAGCACACACACACACAAACACCTCACTGTGACTCAATGCACAGCCTATACGAGCACACACATACACACACAGCTCACAGTGACTCAATACAGAGTCTATACCAGTGCACACACAGACACACAGCCCACTCTGTCTCAACTGTCATCTAGTGCCAGCACACACACACACACAAACACACAAACACACACAGCCGTTCAGGTCAAAGTGGATAAAACCACAGTCCACACCATCACAGCACACACACAGCGCACTACTCACTGTGACTCAATGCACAGTCTACACCAGCAAATACACACACACATACACAAACAACTCCCACACATTCAACTGTGACTCAGTGCTCTGACTATACCAGCTCCCCACACACACATGGTTCACTGTGACTCAGTGCACAGCAAATAACTGTACACACACACCCCTACACACACATATTGCTCAGTTTGACCTAACGAACAGTCTGTAACACCACATACACACATGCACACCTCAGTGACTCAATGTTCAGCCTGTACCATCACACACACACACGCATACACAAATACACGTACACACACTAATACAGCTCACTGTGATTCAATGCACAGCCTATAACATCACACAGAGACACCCATCACTGTGACTCGAACTGCAGCTTGTACCTGCACATACACACACAAAGACCCACCTTCTGTGACTCAATTCACAGCCTACTGCAGCATACACACAGAAAAACAACCATCACTGTGATTCAATGCACCGCCTATACCACCATACACACAGAGCTCACTGTGAATCAATGCACAGCCTATAGAAGAACACACAAACACTCACTCACACATACCTGACTGTGACTCAGTGAACCACCTAAGCAGCACACACACACACACACAAACATACACTGCTCATTGGACTCAATGCACTGCCTAAACCAGCACACACACACACAAACACACACACACATATGACTCACTGACTCAATGCACAGCCTGTACTGGCACACACACAAGGCTTACTGTGACTCAATGCAGAGTCTACACCAGCATACAAACACATGGCTCACTGTGACTTAATGTAATTCCTATGCCAGCACACACACACAGAGACACATGCATGGCTCTCTCTGATTGAATGCACGTACTATACCATCACAAACACACACACACGCACAGTCACTGTGACACAACGCAGACCCTATACCACAACACCCATGCAAAGACACATATGCACGGCTCTTTGTGACTCTATGCACACCCTATACTATCACATACACACATTCACACATGGCTCATTGTGAATCAGTGCACAGTCTGTAGTTCCAGGTATACACACACAGACACACCTCAGTGACTCAATGCAAAGCCCATACCATCACACACACACACACATACACACACAGCTCACTGTGAATCAGTGTACAGTCTTCAGCTCCATGTACATACACACACAACACACCTTAGTGAATCAATGCAGAGACCGTACCAGCATACACACACACATACACACACCTGAGACTCAATGCTCTGCCTATTCCAGCACACACACACACACAGGCACACACACGGCTCACTGTCATTCAATACCAGCCTGTACCTGCACACACACACACTCTCACACACACTGCCGTGTGACTCAATGCAGATGATACCACCACACAGACACACAGACACACACACACACCTGTCTGAGACTCAATGCCAAGCCCATACAAGTAAACAGACACACAAAACAAAGGCTCACTGAGACTCAATGAACAGTGTATACTAGCACATACAAACACATGGCTCAATGTGAGTCAATGCATAGCCTATACCCGCACACACACACACAGAAACACACCTTAACATGGCTCAGTGTACAGACTATAGCAGTACACACACACACAAACACACACCGCTCAGTGATTCAATGCAAATCCCATATCAGCATACACATACACATACACTCACCTAGGTGTGACTCAATTCTCAGCATATAGCAGCACACACACACACGTTACTGTGACTCATGCAGACTCTACAGCACCAAATACACAACACTAACACAGGGCTGTGATTCAATGCACAGCCTATAACACCACACAGAGACACCCATCACTGTGACTCAAACCGCAGCCTGTACATGCACATACACACACAAAGACCCACTTTCTGTGACTCAATACACAGCCTACTGCAGCACACACACACACACAAACACAACCATCACTGTGACTCAATGCACCTCCTGTACCAGCTTACACACATGCCTCACTGTGAATCAATGCACAGCCTATACAAGAACACACAAACACTCACACATACCTGACTGTGACTCAGTGAACCACCTATAGCAGCACCCACAAACACACACAAACATACATGATTCACTTGGACTCAATGCACTTCATATATCAGCACACACACACACACACACACACATATATGACTCACTGACTCCTTGCACAGCCTGTACTGGCACACACACAAGTCTTACTGTGACTCATGCAGAGTCTCCACCAGCATACAAACCCATGGCTCACTGTGACACAATGTAATGCCTATGCCAGCACACACACACAGAGACGCATGCATGGCTCTCTCTGATACAATGCATGTACTATACCATCACAAACACACACACACACACACGCACAGTCACTGTGACACAATGCACAGCCTATACCACAACACCCATGCAAAGACACATATGCACGGCTCATTGTGACTCTATGAACACCCTATACTATCACATACACACATTCACACATGGCTCATTGTGAATCAGTGCACAGTCTGTAGTTCCAGGTATACACACACAGACACACACCTCAGTGACTCAATGCAAAGCCCATACCATCACACACACACACACATACACACACAGCTCACTGTGAATCAGTGTACAGTCTTCAGCTCCATGTACATACACACACAACACACCTTAGTGAATCAATGCAGAGACCACACCAGCATACACACACACATACACACACCTGAGACTCAATGCTCTGCCTATTCCAGCACACACACACACGGCTCACTGTGGTTCAATACCAGCCTGTACCTGCACACACACACACTCTCACACACACCGCCGTGTGACTCAATGCAGTTTATACCACCACACAGACACACAAACACACACAAACACCTCTCTGTGACTCAATGCCAAGCCCATACAAGTAAACAGACACACACAACAATGGCTCACTGAGACTCAATGAATAGCGTATAGTAGCACATACAAACACATGGCTCAATGTGAGTCAATGTATAGCCTATACCCGCACACACACACACAGAAACACACCTTAATATGGCTCAGTGTACAGCCTATAGCAGTACACACACACACATCTTACTGTGACTCATGCAGACTCTACAGCACCAAATACACAAACACTAACACAGGGCTGGGATTCAATGCACAGTCCATACCAGCAAAGGCACACACACCACACCACACTGTGACTCAATGTTCAGATTATACCAGCACACACACACGGCTCACTCTGTCCTAGTGCACAGAATATAACATCACACACACACCCCACACTGTGACTCAATGCACAGCCTGTACCTACACATACACACACACACAGCTCACTGTGACAAAATATGCAGCCTATACCAGCACACACACACACACACCCTCAATGTTACACAATGGTCAGCCTATATCAGAACATGCAGACACACACACACATCACTCTGACTCACTGCACATCCTATACCAGTGCACTCACACACACACACATGGCTGACTGTGAATCAATGCACACTCTGTACCAGGACACACACACACACACACACATGGCTCCCTGTGACTTAGTGCACAGGATATGCTAGCAGACATACACACACAGAGAAGCACATACGGCAAAATGTGAGTCAATCCACAGCCCATACCTCCACACACGCACACATACTGACACTCAAAAACACAGCTCAGTGTGATTCAATGCAAATCCTAAACTAGAAAGTGCACACACACAGACACAAACCTCCCTATGAATCAGTGCATAGCATATAACATCACACACATACACCTCACTGTGACTCAATGTGCTGCCTCTACCTGCACACACACACACAAAAAACTCAATATGACTCAATGAGCAGGCTGTACCAGCACACATATACACACATGTGCACACAGACCTCAGTGTGCCTCAATTGTCAGCCTATACCAGAACACACAGACACACACACCTCCCACTCTGACTCAATGCACAACCTATACCAGCGTGCACACACACTCACATGGCACAGTGAATCAAGGCACAATTTTACCAGCACATGCACACACACCTCAGAGTGATTCAAAGCTCAGCCTATACCAGCAAACACACACACACAAACACAGACATGCACAGATGCAGGCCTCACTGTGACTCAATGCACAGCCTATACCAGTACACACACACACACACCAACACGCACTCACACATGGCTCACTGGTACTCAATAAATCGCCTATACCAGCACACACACACACAGCGCACTGTGACTCAATGCAGTCTGTATCACCCACACTCACACACACACCCATGAGTCAATAAAGCCCATACCAGCACAATAAAGCCCATACCAGCACACAAACTCACATGCACACACACACACACGAGACTGTGACTCAAAACGCTTCCTGTACCAGCACACACACACACAAACACCTCACTGTGACTCAATGCACAGCCTATACGAGCACACACATACACACACAGCTCACAGTGACTCAATACAGAGTCTATACCAGCGCACACACAGACACACAGCCCACTCTGTCTCAACTGTCATCTAGTGCCAGCACACACACACACACAAACACACAAACACACACAGCCGTTCAGGTCAAAGTGGATAAAACCACAGTCCACACCATCACAGCACACACACACCGCACTACTCACTGTGACTCAATGCACAGTCTACACCAGCAAATACACACACACATACACAAACAACTCCCACACATTCAACTGTGACTCAGTGCTCTGACTATACCAGCTCCCCACACACACATGGTTCACTGTGACTCAGTGCACAGCAAATAACTGTACACACACACCCCTACACACACATATTGCTCAGTTTGACCTAACGAACAGTCTGTAACACCACATACACACATGCACACCTCAGTGACTCAATGTTCAGCCTGTACCATCACACACACACGCATACACAAATACACGTACACACACTAATACGGCTCGCTGTGATTCAATGCACAGCCTATAACATCACACAGAGACACCCATCACTGTGACTCGAACTGCAGCTTGTACCTGCACATACACACACAAAGACCCACCTTCTGTGACTCAATTCACAGCCTACTGCAGCATACACACAGAAAAACAACCATCACTGTGATTCAATGCACCGCCTATACCACCATACACACAGAGCTCACTGTGAATCAATGCACAGCCTATAGAAGAACACACAAACACTCACTCACACATACCTGACTGTGACTCAGTGAACCACCTATAGCAGCACACACACACACACACAAACATACACTGCTCATTGGACTCAATGCACTGCCTAAACCAGCACACACACACACAAACACACACACACATATGACTCACTGACTCAATGCACAGCCTGTACTGGCACACACACAAGGCTTACTGTGACTCAATGCAGAGTCTACACCAGCATACAAACACATGGCTCACTGTGACTCAATGTAATGCCTATGCCAGCACACACACACAGAGACACATGCATGGCTCTCTCTGATTCAATGCACGTACTATACCATCACAAACACACACACATGCACAGTCACTGTGACACAACGCAGACCCTATACCACAACACCCATGCAAAGACACATATGCACGGCTCTTTGTGACTCTATGCACACCCTATACTATCACATACACACATTCACACATGGCTCATTGTGAATCAGTGCACAGTCTGTAGTTCCAGGTATACACACACAGACACACACCTCAGTGACTCAATGCAAAGCCCATACCATCACACGCACACACACATACACACACAGCTCACTGTGAATCAGTGTACAGTCTTCAGCTCCATGTACATACACACACAACACACCTTAGTGAATCAATGCAGAGACCTTACCAGCATACACACACACATACACACACCTGAGACTCAATGCTCTGCCTATTCCAGCACACACACACACACAGGCACACACACGGCTCACTGTCATTCAATACCAGCCTGTACCTGCACACACACACACTCTCACACACACCGCCGTGTGACTCAATGCAGATGATACCACCACACAGACACACAGACACACACACACACCTGTCTGAGACTCAATGCCAAGCCCATACAAGTAAACAGACACACAAAACAAAGGCTCACTGAGACTCAATGAACAGTGTATACTAGCACATACAAACACATGGCTCAATGTGAGTCAATGCATAGCCTATACCCGCACACACACACACAGAAACACACCTTAACATGGCTCAGTGTACAGACTATAGCAGTACACACACACACAAACACACACTGCTCAGTGATTCAATGCAAATCCCATATCAGCATACACATACACATACACTCACCTAGGTGTGACTCAATTCTCAGCATATAGCAGCACACACACACACCTTACTGTGACTCATGCAGACTCTACAGCACCAAATACACAACACTAACACAGGGCTGTGATTCAATGCACAGCCTATAACACCACACAGAGACACCCATCACTGTGACTCAAACCGCAGCCTGTACATGCACATACACACACAAAGACCCACTTTCTGTGACTCAATACACAGCCTACTGCAGCACACACACACACACAAACACAACCATCACTGTGACTCAATGCACCTCCTGTACCAGCTTACACACATGCCTCACTGTGAATCAATGCACAGCCTATACAAGAACACACAAACACTCACACATACCTGACTGTGACTCAGTGAACCACCTATAGCAGCACCCACAAACACACACAAACATACATGATTCACTTGGACTCAATGCACTTCATATATCAGCACACACACACACACACACACATATATGACTCACTGACTCCTTGCACAGCCTGTACTGGCACACACACAAGTCTTACTCTGACTCAATGCAGAGTCTCCACCAGCATACAAACACATGGCTCACTGTGACACAATGTAATGCCTATGCCAGCACACACACACAGAGACGCATGCATGGCTCTCTCTGATACAATGCATGTACTATACCATCACAAACACACACACACACACACGCACAGTCACTGTGACACAATGCACAGCCTATACCACAACACCCATGCAAAGACACATATGCACGGCTCATTGTGACTCTATGAACACCCTATACTATCACATACACACATTCACACATGGCTCATTGTGAATCAGTGCACAGTCTGTAGTTCCAGGTATACACACACAGACACACACCTCAGTGACTCAATGCAAAGCCCATACCATCACACACACACACACATACACACACAGCTCACTGTGAATCAGTGTACAGTCTTCAGCTCCATGTACATACACACACAACACACCTTAGTGAATCAATGCAGAGACCACACCAGCATACACACACACATACACACACCTGAGACTCAATGCTCTGCCTATTCCAGCACACACACACACGGCTCACTGTGGTTCAATACCAGCCTGTACCTGCACACACACACACTCTCACACACACCGCCGTGTGACTCAATGCAGTTTATACCACCACACAGACACACAAACACACACAAACACCTCTCTGTGACTCAATGCCAAGCCCATACAAGTAAACAGACACACACAACAATGGCTCACTGAGACTCAATGAATAGCGTATAGTAGCACATACAAACACATGGCTCAATGTGAGTCAATGTATAGCCTATACCCGCACACACACACACAGAAACACACCTTAATATGGCTCAGTGTACAGCCTATAGCAGTACACACACACACATCTTACTGTGACTCATGCAGACTCTACAGCACCAAATACACAAACACTAACACAGGGCTGGGATTCAATGCACAGTCCATACCAGCAAAGGCACACACACCACACCACACTGTGACTCAATGTTCAGATTATACCAGCACACACACACGGCTCACTCTGTCCTAGTGCACAGAATATAACATCACACACACCCCCCACACTGTGACTCAATGCACAGCCTGTACCTACACATACACACACACACAGCTCACTGTGACAAAATATGCAGCCTATACCAGCACACACACACACACACCCTCAATGTTACACAATGGTCAGCCTATATCAGAACATGCAGACACACACACACATCACTCTGACTCACTGCACATCCTATACCAGTGCACTCACACACACACACATGGCTGACTGTGAATCAATGCACACTCTGTACCAGGACACACACACACACACACACATGGCTCCCTGTGACTTAGTGCACAGGATATGCTAGCAGACATACACACACAGAGAAACACATACGGCAAAATGTGAGTCAATCCACAGCCCATACCTCCACACACGCACACATACTGACACTCAAAAACACAGCTCAGTGTGATTCAATGCAAATCCTAAACTAGAAAGTGCACACACACAGACACAAACCTCCCTATGAATCAGTGCATAGCATATAACATCACACACATACACCTCACTGTGACTCAATGTGCTGCCTCTACCTGCACACACACACACCAAAAAACTCAATATGACTCAATGAGCAGGCTGTACCAGCACACATATACACACATGTGCACACAGACCTCAGTGTGCCTCAATTGTCAGCCTATACCAGAACACACAGACACACACACCTCCCACTGTGACTCAATGCACAACCTATACCAGCGTGCACACACACTCACATGGCACAGTGAATCAAGGCACAATTTTACCAGCACATGCACACACACCTCAGAGTGATTCAAAGCTCAGCCTATACCAGCAAACACACACACACAAACACAGACATGCACAGATGCAGGCCTCACTGTGACTCAATGCACAGCCTATACCAGTACACACACACACACACCAACACGCACTCACACATGGCTCACTGGTACTCAATAAATCGCCTATACCAGCACACACACACACAGCGCACTGTGACTCAATGCAGTCTGTATCACCCACACTCACACACACACCCATGAGTCAATAAAGCCCATACCAGCACAATAAAGCCCATACCAGCACACAAACTCACATGCACACACACACACACGAGACTGTGACTCAAAACGCTTCCTGTACCAGCACACACACACACAAACACCTCACTGTGACTCAATGCACAGCCTATACGAGCACACACATACACACACAGCTCACAGTGACTCAATACAGAGTCTATACCAGCGCACACACAGACACACAGCCCACTCTGTCTCAACTGTCATCTAGTGCCAGCACACACACACACACAAACACACAAACACACACAGCCGTTCAGGTCAAAGTGGATAAAACCACAGTCCACACCATCACAGCACACACACAGCGCACTACTCACTGTGACTCAATGCACAGTCTACACCAGCAAATACACACACACATACACAAACAACTCCCACACATTCAACTGTGACTCAGTGCTCTGACTATACCAGCTCCCCACACACACATGGTTCACTGTGACTCAGTGCACAGCAAATAACTGTACACACACACCCCTACACACACATATTGCTCAGTTTGACCTAACGAACAGTCTGTAACACCACATACACACATGCACACCTCAGTGACTCAATGTTCAGCCTGTACCATCACACACACACACGCATACACAAATACACGTACACACACTAATACGGCTCGCTGTGATTCAATGCACAGCCTATAACATCACACAGAGACACCCATCACTGTGACTCGAACTGCAGCTTGTACCTGCACATACACACACAAAGACCCACCTTCTGTGACTCAATTCACAGCCTACTGCAGCATACACACAGAAAAACAACCATCAGTGTGATTCAATGCACCGCCTATACCACCATACACACAGAGCTCACTGTGAATCAATGCACAGCCTATAGAAGAACACACAAACACTCACTCACACATACCTGACTGTGACTCAGTGAACCACCTATAGCAGCACACACACACACACACAAACATACACTGCTCATTGGACTCAATGCACTGCCTAAACCAGCACACACACACACAAACACACACACACATATGACTCACTGACTCAATGCACAGCCTGTACTGGCACACACACAAGGCTTACTGTGACTCAATGCAGAGTCTACACCAGCATACAAACACATGGCTCACTGTGACTCAATGTAATGCCTATGCCAGCACACACACACAGAGACACATGCATGGCTCTCTCTGATTCAATGCACGTACTATACCATCACAAACACACACACACGCACAGTCACTGTGACACAACGCAGACCCTATACCACAACACCCATGCAAAGACACATATGCACGGCTCTTTGTGACTCTATGCACACCCTATACTATCACATACACACATTCACACATGGCTCATTGTGAATCAGTGCACAGTCTGTAGTTCCAGGTATACACACACAGACACACACCTCAGTGACTCAATGCAAAGCCCATACCATCACACACACACACACATACACACACAGCTCACTGTGAATCTGTGTACAGTCTTCAGCTCCATGTACATACACACACAACACACCTTAGTGAATCAATGCAGAGACCATACCAGCATACACACACACATACACACACCTGAGACTCAATGCTCTGCCTATTCCAGCACACACACACACACAGACACACACACGGCTCACTGTCATTCAATACCAGCCTGTACCTGCACACTCACACACTCTCACACACACTGCCGTGTGACTCAATGTAGATGATACCACCACACAGACACACAGACACACACACACACCTGTCTGAGACTCAATGCCAAGCCCATACAAGTAAACAGACACACAAAACAAAGGCTCACTGAGACTCAATGAACAGTGTATACTAGCACATACAAACACATGGCTCAATGTGAGTCAATGCATAGCCTATACCCGCACACGCACACACAGAAACACACCTTAACATGTCTCAGTGTACAGACTATAGCAGTACACACACACACAAACACACACCGTTCAGTGATTCAATGCAAATCCCATTTCAGCATACACATACACATACACTCACCTAGGTGTGACTCAATTCTCAGCATATAGCAGCACACACACACACCTTACTTTGACTCATGCAGACTCTACAGCACCAAATACACAACACTAACACAGGGCTGTGATTCAATGCACAGCCTATAACACCACACAGAGACACCCATCACTGTGACTCAAACCACAGCCTGTACATGCACATACACACACAAAGACACACTTTCTGTGACTCAATACACAGCCTACTGCAGCACACACACACACACAAACACAACCATCACTGTGACTCAATGCACCTCCTGTACCAGCTTACACACATACCTCACTGTGAATCAATGCACAGCCTATACAAGAACACACAAACACTCACACATACCTGACTGTGACTCAGTGAACCACCTATAGCAGCACCCACAAACACACACAAACATACATGATTCACTTGGACTCAATGCACTTCATATATCAGCACACACACACACACACATATATGACTCACTGACTCCTTGCACAGCCTGTACTGGCACACACACAAGTCTTACTGTGACTCAATGCAGAGTCTCCACCAGCATACAAACACATGGCTCACTGTGACACAATGTAATGCCTATGCCAGCACACACACACAGAGACGCATGCATGGCTCTCTCTGATACAATGCATGTACTATACCATCACAAACACACACACACACACACGCACAGTCACTGTGACACAATGCACAGCCTATACCACAACACCCATGCAAAGACACATATGCACGGCTCATTGTGACTCTATGAACACCCTATACTATCACATACACACATTCACACATGGCTCATTGTGAATCAGTGCACAGTCTGTAGTTCCAGGTATACACACACAGACACACACCTCAGTGACTCAATGCAAAGCCCATACCATCACACGCACACACACATACACACACAGCTCACTGTGAATCAGTGTACAGTCTTCAGCTCCATGTACATACACACACAACACACCTTAGTGAATCAATGCAGAGACCATACCAGCATACACACACACATACACACACCGGAGACTCAATGCTCTGCCTATTCCAGCACACACACACACGGCTCACTGTGGTTCAATACCAGCCTGTACCTGCACACACACACACTCTCACACACACCGCCGTGTGACTCAATGCAGATGATACCACCACACAGACACACAAACACACACAAACACCTCTCTGTGACTCAATGCCAAGCCCATACAAGTAAACAGACACACACAACAATGGCTCACTGAGACTCAATGAATAGCGTATAGTAGCACATACAAACACATGGCTCAATGTGAGTCAATGTATAGCCTATACCCGCACACACACACACAGAAACACACCTTAATATGGCTCAGTGTACAGCCTATAGCAGTACACACACACACATCTTACTGTGACTCATGCAGACTCTACAGCACCAAATACACAAACACTAACACAGGGCTGGGATTCAATGCACAGTCCATACCAGCAAAGGCACACACACCACACCACACTGTGACTCAATGTTCAGATTATACCAGCACACACACACGGCTCACTCTGTCCTAGTGCACAGAATATAACATCACACACACCCCCCACACTGTGACTCAATGCACAGCCTGTACCTACACATACACACACACACAGCTCACTGTGACAAAATATGCAGCCTATACCAGCACACACACACACACACCCTCAATGTTACACAATGGGCAGCCTATATCAGAACATGCAGACACACACACACATCACTCTGACTCACTGCACATCCTATACCAGTGCACTCACACACACACACATGGCTGACTGTGAATCAATGCACACTCTGTACCAGGACACACACACACACACACACATGGCTCCCTGTGACTTACTGCACAGGATATGCTAGCAGACATACACACACAGAGAAGCACATACGGCAAAATGTGAGTCAATCCACAGCCCATACCTCCACACACGCACACATACTGACACTCAAAAACACAGCTCAGTGTGATTCAATGCAAATCCTAAACTAGAAAGTGCACACACACAGACACAAACCTCCCTATGAATCAGTGCATAGCATATAACATCACACACATACACCTCACTGTGACTCAATGTGCTGCCTCTACCTGCACACACACACACAAAAAACTCAATATGACTCAATGAGCAGGCTGTACCAGCACACATATACACACATGTGCACACAGACCTCAGTGTGCCTCAATTGTCAGCCTATACCAGAACACACAGACACACACACCTCCCACTCTGACTCAATGCACAACCTATACCAGCGTGCACACACACTCACATGGCACAGTGAATCAAGGCACAATTTTACCAGCACATGCACACACACCTCAGAGTGATTCAAAGCTCAGCCTATACCAGCAAACACACACACACAAACACAGACATGCACAGATGCAGGCCTCACTGTGACTCAATGCACAGCCTATACCAGTACACACACACACACACCAACACGCACTCACACATGGCTCACTGGTACTCAATAAATCGCCTATACCAGCACACACACACACAGCGCACTGTGACTCAATGCAGTCTGTATCACCCACACTCACACACACACCCATGAGTCAATAAAGCCCATACCAGCACAATAAAGCCCATACCAGCACACAAACTCACATGCACACACACACACACGAGACTGTGACTCAAAACGCTTCCTGTACCAGCACACACACACACAAACACCTCACTGTGACTCAATGCACAGCCTATACGAGCACACACATACACACACAGCTCACAGTGACTCAATATAGAGTCTATACCAGCACACACACAGACACACAGCCCACTCTGTCTCAATTGTCATCTAGTGCCAGCACACACACACACACAAACACACACAGCCGTTCAGGTCAAAGTGGATAAAACCACAGTCCACACCATCACAGCACACACACACCGCACTACTCACTGTGCCTCAATACACAGTCTACACCAGCAAATACACACACACATACACAAACAACTCCCACACATTCAACTGTGACTCAGTGCTCTGACTATACCAGCTCCCCACACACACATGGTTCACTGTGACTCAGTGCACAGCAAATAACTGTACACACACACCCCTACACACACATATTGCTCAGTTTGACCTAACGAACAGTCTGTAACACCACATACACTCATGCACACCTCAGTGACTCAATGTTCAGCCTGTACCATCACACACACACACGCATACACAAATACACATACACACACTAATACGGCTCGCTGTGATTCAATGCACAGCCTATAACATCACACAGAGACACCCATCACTGTGACTCGAACTGCAGCTTGTACCTGCACATACACACACAAAGACCCACCTTCTGTGACTCAATTCACAGCCTACTGCAGCATACACACAGAAAAACAACCATCAGTGTGATTCAATGCACCGCCTATACCACCATACACACAGAGCTCACTGTGAATCAATGCACAGCCTATAGAAGAACACACAAACACTCACTCACACATACCTGACTGTGACTCAGTGAACCACCTATAGCAGCACACACACACACACACAAACATACACTGCTCATTGGACTCAATGCACTGCCTAAACCAGCACACACACACACAAACACACACACACATATGACTCACTGACTCAATGCACAGCCTGTACTGGCACACACACAAGGCTTACTGTGACTCAATGCAGAGTCTACACCAGCATACAAACACATGGCTCACTGTGACTCAATGTAATGCCTATGCCAGCACACACACACAGAGACACATGCATGGCTCTCTCTGATTCAATGCACGTACTATACCATCACAAACACACACACACGCACAGTCACTGTGACACAACGCAGACCCTATACCACAACACCCATGCAAAGACACATATGCACGGCTCTTTGTGACTCTATGCACACCCTATACTATCACATACACACATTCACACATGGCTCATTGTGAATCAGTGCACAGTCTGTAGTTCCAGGTATACACACACAGACACACACCTCAGTGACTCAATGCAAAGCCCATACCATCACACGCACACACACATACACACACAGCTCACTGTGAATCAGTGTACAGTCTTCAGCTCCATGTACATACACACACAACACACCTTAGTGAATCAATGCAGAGACCTTACCAGCATACACACACACATACACACACCTGAGACTCAATGCTCTGCCTATTCCAGCACACACACACACACAGGCACACACACGGCTCACTGTCATTCAATACCAGCCTGTACCTGCACACACACACACTCTCACACACACCGCCGTGTGACTCAATGCAGATGATACCACCACACAGACACACAGACACACACACACACCTGTCTGAGACTCAATGCCAAGCCCATACAAGTAAACAGACACACAAAACAAAGGCTCACTGAGACTCAATGAACAGTGTATACTAGCACATACAAACACATGGCTCAATGTGAGTCAATGCATAGCCTATACCCGCACACACACACACAGAAACACACCTTAACATGGCTCAGTGTACAGACTATAGCAGTACACACACACACAAACACACACTGCTCAGTGATTCAATGCAAATCCCATATCAGCATACACATACACATACACTCACCTAGGTGTGACTCAATTCTCAGCATATAGCAGCACACACACACACCTTACTGTGACTCATGCAGACTCTACAGCACCAAATACACAACACTAACACAGGGCTGTGATTCAATGCACAGCCTATAACACCACACAGAGACACCCATCACTGTGACTCAAACCGCAGCCTGTACATGCACATACACACACAAAGACCCACTTTCTGTGACTCAATACACAGCCTACTG
Source organism: Pseudorca crassidens (assembly GCF_039906515.1). Taxonomy (NCBI): domain Eukaryota; kingdom Metazoa; phylum Chordata; class Mammalia; order Artiodactyla; family Delphinidae; genus Pseudorca; species Pseudorca crassidens. The sequence goes on from NC_090318.1 coordinate 14,600,601, forward strand.
CAGCACACACACACACACAAACACAACCATCACTGTGACTCAATGCACCTCCTGTACCAGCTTACACACATGCCTCACTGTGAATCAATGCACAGCCTATACAAGAACACACAAACACTCACACATACCTGACTGTGACTCAGTGAACCACCTATAGCAGCACCCACAAACACACACAAACATACATGATTCACTTGGACTCAATGCACTTCATATATCAGCACACACACACACACACACACATATATGACTCACTGACTCCTTGCACAGCCTGTACTGGCACACACACAAGTCTTACTCTGACTCAATGCAGAGTCTCCACCAGCATACAAACACATGGCTCACTGTGACACAATGTAATGCCTATGCCAGCACACACACACAGAGACGCATGCATGGCTCTCTCTGATACAATGCATGTACTATACCATCACAAACACACACACACACACACGCACAGTCACTGTGACACAATGCACAGCCTATACCACAACACCCATGCAAAGACACATATGCACGGCTCATTGTGACTCTATGAACACCCTATACTATCACATACACACATTCACACATGGCTCATTGTGAATCAGTGCACAGTCTGTAGTTCCAGGTATACACACACAGACACACACCTCAGTGACTCAATGCAAAGCCCATACCATCACACACACACACACATACACACACAGCTCACTGTGAATCAGTGTACAGTCTTCAGCTCCATGTACATACACACACAACACACCTTAGTGAATCAATGCAGAGACCACACCAGCATACACACACACATACACACACCTGAGACTCAATGCTCTGCCTATTCCAGCACACACACACACGGCTCACTGTGGTTCAATACCAGCCTGTACCTGCACACACACACACTCTCACACACACCGCCGTGTGACTCAATGCAGTTTATACCACCACACAGACACACAAACACACACAAACACCTCTCTGTGACTCAATGCCAAGCCCATACAAGTAAACAGACACACACAACAATGGCTCACTGAGACTCAATGAATAGCGTATAGTAGCACATACAAACACATGGCTCAATGTGAGTCAATGTATAGCCTATACCCGCACACACACACACAGAAACACACCTTAATATGGCTCAGTGTACAGCCTATAGCAGTACACACACACACATCTTACTGTGACTCATGCAGACTCTACAGCACCAAATACACAAACACTAACACAGGGCTGGGATTCAATGCACAGTCCATACCAGCAAAGGCACACACACCACACCACACTGTGACTCAATGTTCAGATTATACCAGCACACACACACGGCTCACTCTGTCCTAGTGCACAGAATATAACATCACACACACCCCCCACACTGTGACTCAATGCACAGCCTGTACCTACACATACACACACACACAGCTCACTGTGACAAAATATGCAGCCTATACCAGCACACACACACACACACCCTCAATGTTACACAATGGTCAGCCTATATCAGAACATGCAGACACACACACACATCACTCTGACTCACTGCACATCCTATACCAGTGCACTCACACACACACACATGGCTGACTGTGAATCAATGCACACTCTGTACCAGGACACACACACACACACACACATGGCTCCCTGTGACTTAGTGCACAGGATATGCTAGCAGACATACACACACAGAGAAACACATACGGCAAAATGTGAGTCAATCCACAGCCCATACCTCCACACACGCACACATACTGACACTCAAAAACACAGCTCAGTGTGATTCAATGCAAATCCTAAACTAGAAAGTGCACACACACAGACACAAACCTCCCTATGAATCAGTGCATAGCATATAACATCACACACATACACCTCACTGTGACTCAATGTGCTGCCTCTACCTGCACACACACACACCAAAAAACTCAATATGACTCAATGAGCAGGCTGTACCAGCACACATATACACACATGTGCACACAGACCTCAGTGTGCCTCAATTGTCAGCCTATACCAGAACACACAGACACACACACCTCCCACTGTGACTCAATGCACAACCTATACCAGCGTGCACACACACTCACATGGCACAGTGAATCAAGGCACAATTTTACCAGCACATGCACACACACCTCAGAGTGATTCAAAGCTCAGCCTATACCAGCAAACACACACACACAAACACAGACATGCACAGATGCAGGCCTCACTGTGACTCAATGCACAGCCTATACCAGTACACACACACACACACCAACACGCACTCACACATGGCTCACTGGTACTCAATAAATCGCCTATACCAGCACACACACACACAGCGCACTGTGACTCAATGCAGTCTGTATCACCCACACTCACACACACACCCATGAGTCAATAAAGCCCATACCAGCACAATAAAGCCCATACCAGCACACAAACTCACATGCACACACACACACACGAGACTGTGACTCAAAACGCTTCCTGTACCAGCACACACACACACAAACACCTCACTGTGACTCAATGCACAGCCTATACGAGCACACACATACACACACAGCTCACAGTGACTCAATACAGAGTCTATACCAGCGCACACACAGACACACAGCCCACTCTGTCTCAACTGTCATCTAGTGCCAGCACACACACACACACAAACACACAAACACACACAGCCGTTCAGGTCAAAGTGGATAAAACCACAGTCCACACCATCACAGCACACACACACCGCACTACTCACTGTGACTCAATGCACAGTCTACACCAGCAAATACACACACACATACACAAACAACTCCCACACATTCAACTGTGACTCAGTGCTCTGACTATACCAGCTCCCCACACACACATGGTTCACTGTGACTCAGTGCACAGCAAATAACTGTACACACACACCCCTACACACACATATTGCTCAGTTTGACCTAACGAACAGTCTGTAACACCACATACACACATGCACACCTCAGTGACTCAATGTTCAGCCTGTACCATCACACACACACACGCATACACAAATACACGTACACACACTAATACGGCTCGCTGTGATTCAATGCACAGCCTATAACATCACACAGAGACACCCATCACTGTGACTCGAACTGCAGCTTGTACCTGCACATACACACACAAAGACCCACCTTCTGTGACTCAATTCACAGCCTACTGCAGCATACACACAGAAAAACAACCATCAGTGTGATTCAATGCACCGCCTATACCACCATACACACAGAGCTCACTGTGAATCAATGCACAGCCTATAGAAGAACACACAAACACTCACTCACACATACCTGACTGTGACTCAGTGAACCACCTATAGCAGCACACACACACACACACAAACATACACTGCTCATTGGACTCAATGCACTGCCTAAACCAGCACACACACACACAAACACACACACACATATGACTCACTGACTCAATGCACAGCCTGTACTGGCACACACACAAGGCTTACTGTGACTCAATGCAGAGTCTACACCAGCATACAAACACATGGCTCACTGTGACTCAATGTAATGCCTATGCCAGCACACACACACAGAGACACATGCATGGCTCTCTCTGATTCAATGCACGTACTATACCATCACAAACACACACACACGCACAGTCACTGTGACACAACGCAGACCCTATACCACAACACCCATGCAAAGACACATATGCACGGCTCTTTGTGACTCTATGCACACCCTATACTATCACATACACACATTCACACATGGCTCATTGTGAATCAGTGCACAGTCTGTAGTTCCAGGTATACACACACAGACACACACCTCAGTGACTCAATGCAAAGCCCATACCATCACACACACACACACATACACACACAGCTCACTGTGAATCTGTGTACAGTCTTCAGCTCCATGTACATACACACACAACACACCTTAGTGAATCAATGCAGAGACCATACCAGCATACACACACACATACACACACCTGAGACTCAATGCTCTGCCTATTCCAGCACACACACACACACAGACACACACACGGCTCACTGTCATTCAATACCAGCCTGTACCTGCACACACACACACTCTCACACACACTGCCGTGTGACTCAATGTAGATGATACCACCACACAGACACACAGACACACACACACACCTGTCTGAGACTCAATGCCAAGCCCATACAAGTAAACAGACACACAAAACAAAGGCTCACTGAGACTCAATGAACAGTGTATACTAGCACATACAAACACATGGCTCAATGTGAGTCAATGCATAGCCTATACCCGCACACGCACACACAGAAACACACCTTAACATGTCTCAGTGTACAGACTATAGCAGTACACACACACACAAACACACACCGTTCAGTGATTCAATGCAAATCCCATTTCAGCATACACATACACATACACTCACCTAGGTGTGACTCAATTCTCAGCATATAGCAGCACACACACACACCTTACTTTGACTCATGCAGACTCTACAGCACCAAATACACAACACTAACACAGGGCTGTGATTCAATGCACAGCCTATAACACCACACAGAGACACCCATCACTGTGACTCAAACCACAGCCTGTACATGCACATACACACACAAAGACACACTTTCTGTGACTCAATACACAGCCTACTGCAGCACACACACACACACAAACACAACCATCACTGTGACTCAATGCACCTCCTGTACCAGCTTACACACATACCTCACTGTGAATCAATGCACAGCCTATACAAGAACACACAAACACTCACACATACCTGACTGTGACTCAGTGAACCACCTATAGCAGCACCCACAAACACACACAAACATACATGATTCACTTGGACTCAATGCACTTCATATATCAGCACACACACACACACACATATATGACTCACTGACTCCTTGCACAGCCTGTACTGGCACACACACAAGTCTTACTGTGACTCAATGCAGAGTCTCCACCAGCATACAAACACATGGCTCACTGTGACACAATGTAATGCCTATGCCAGCACACACACACAGAGACGCATGCATGGCTCTCTCTGATACAATGCATGTACTATACCATCACAAACACACACACACACACACGCACAGTCACTGTGACACAATGCACAGCCTATACCACAACACCCATGCAAAGACACATATGCACGGCTCATTGTGACTCTATGAACACCCTATACTATCACATACACACATTCACACATGGCTCATTGTGAATCAGTGCACAGTCTGTAGTTCCAGGTATACACACACAGACACACACCTCAGTGACTCAATGCAAAGCCCATACCATCACACGCACACACACATACACACACAGCTCACTGTGAATCAGTGTACAGTCTTCAGCTCCATGTACATACACACACAACACACCTTAGTGAATCAATGCAGAGACCATACCAGCATACACACACACATACACACACCGGAGACTCAATGCTCTGCCTATTCCAGCACACACACACACGGCTCACTGTGGTTCAATACCAGCCTGTACCTGCACACACACACACTCTCACACACACCGCCGTGTGACTCAATGCAGATGATACCACCACACAGACACACAAACACACACAAACACCTCTCTGTGACTCAATGCCAAGCCCATACAAGTAAACAGACACACACAACAATGGCTCACTGAGACTCAATGAATAGCGTATAGTAGCACATACAAACACATGGCTCAATGTGAGTCAATGTATAGCCTATACCCGCACACACACACACAGAAACACACCTTAATATGGCTCAGTGTACAGCCTATAGCAGTACACACACACACATCTTACTGTGACTCATGCAGACTCTACAGCACCAAATACACAAACACTAACACAGGGCTGGGATTCAATGCACAGTCCATACCAGCAAAGGCACACACACCACACCACACTGTGACTCAATGTTCAGATTATACCAGCACACACACACGGCTCACTCTGTCCTAGTGCACAGAATATAACATCACACACACCCCCCACACTGTGACTCAATGCACAGCCTGTACCTACACATACACACACACACAGCTCACTGTGACAAAATATGCAGCCTATACCAGCACACACACACACACACCCTCAATGTTACACAATGGGCAGCCTATATCAGAACATGCAGACACACACACACATCACTCTGACTCACTGCACATCCTATACCAGTGCACTCACACACACACACATGGCTGACTGTGAATCAATGCACACTCTGTACCAGGACACACACACACACACACACATGGCTCCCTGTGACTTACTGCACAGGATATGCTAGCAGACATACACACACAGAGAAGCACATACGGCAAAATGTGAGTCAATCCACAGCCCATACCTCCACACACGCACACATACTGACACTCAAAAACACAGCTCAGTGTGATTCAATGCAAATCCTAAACTAGAAAGTGCACACACACAGACACAAACCTCCCTATGAATCAGTGCATAGCATATAACATCACACACATACACCTCACTGTGACTCAATGTGCTGCCTCTACCTGCACACACACACACAAAAAACTCAATATGACTCAATGAGCAGGCTGTACCAGCACACATATACACACATGTGCACACAGACCTCAGTGTGCCTCAATTGTCAGCCTATACCAGAACACACAGACACACACACCTCCCACTCTGACTCAATGCACAACCTATACCAGCGTGCACACACACTCACATGGCACAGTGAATCAAGGCACAATTTTACCAGCACATGCACACACACCTCAGAGTGATTCAAAGCTCAGCCTATACCAGCAAACACACACACACAAACACAGACATGCACAGATGCAGGCCTCACTGTGACTCAATGCACAGCCTATACCAGTACACACACACACACACCAACACGCACTCACACATGGCTCACTGGTACTCAATAAATCGCCTATACCAGCACACACACACACAGCGCACTGTGACTCAATGCAGTCTGTATCACCCACACTCACACACACACCCATGAGTCAATAAAGCCCATACCAGCACAATAAAGCCCATACCAGCACACAAACTCACATGCACACACACACACACGAGACTGTGACTCAAAACGCTTCCTGTACCAGCACACACACACACAAACACCTCACTGTGACTCAATGCACAGCCTATACGAGCACACACATACACACACAGCTCACAGTGACTCAATATAGAGTCTATACCAGCACACACACAGACACACAGCCCACTCTGTCTCAATTGTCATCTAGTGCCAGCACACACACACACACAAACACACACAGCCGTTCAGGTCAAAGTGGATAAAACCACAGTCCACACCATCACAGCACACACACACCGCACTACTCACTGTGCCTCAATACACAGTCTACACCAGCAAATACACACACACATACACAAACAACTCCCACACATTCAACTGTGACTCAGTGCTCTGACTATACCAGCTCCCCACACACACATGGTTCACTGTGACTCAGTGCACAGCAAATAACTGTACACACACACCCCTACACACACATATTGCTCAGTTTGACCTAACGAACAGTCTGTAACACCACATACACTCATGCACACCTCAGTGACTCAATGTTCAGCCTGTACCATCACACACACACACGCATACACAAATACACATACACACACTAATACGGCTCGCTGTGATTCAATGCACAGCCTATAACATCACACAGAGACACCCATCACTGTGACTCGAACTGCAGCTTGTACCTGCACATACACACACAAAGACCCACCTTCTGTGACTCAATTCACAGCCTACTGCAGCATACACACAGAAAAACAACCATCAGTGTGATTCAATGCACCGCCTATACCACCATACACACAGAGCTCACTGTGAATCAATGCACAGCCTATAGAAGAACACACAAACACTCACTCACACATACCTGACTGTGACTCAGTGAACCACCTATAGCAGCACACACACACACACACAAACATACACTGCTCATTGGACTCAATGCACTGCCTAAACCAGCACACACACACACAAACACACACACACATATGACTCACTGACTCAATGCACAGCCTGTACTGGCACACACACAAGGCTTACTGTGACTCAATGCAGAGTCTACACCAGCATACAAACACATGGCTCACTGTGACTCAATGTAATGCCTATGCCAGCACACACACACAGAGACACATGCATGGCTCTCTCTGATTCAATGCACGTACTATACCATCACAAACACACACACACGCACAGTCACTGTGACACAACGCAGACCCTATACCACAACACCCATGCAAAGACACATATGCACGGCTCTTTGTGACTCTATGCACACCCTATACTATCACATACACACATTCACACATGGCTCATTGTGAATCAGTGCACAGTCTGTAGTTCCAGGTATACACACACAGACACACACCTCAGTGACTCAATGCAAAGCCCATACCATCACACGCACACACACATACACACACAGCTCACTGTGAATCAGTGTACAGTCTTCAGCTCCATGTACATACACACACAACACACCTTAGTGAATCAATGCAGAGACCATACCAGCATACACACACACATACACACACCTGAGACTCAATGCTCTGCCTATTCCAGCACACACACACACACAGGCACACACACGGCTCACTGTCATTCAATACCAGCCTGTACCTGCACACACACACACTCTCACACACACCGCCGTGTGACTCAATGCAGATGATACCACCACACAGACACACAGACACACACACACACCTGTCTGAGACTCAATGCCAAGCCCATACAAGTAAACAGACACACAAAACAAAGGCTCACTGAGACTCAATGAACAGTGTATACTAGCACATACAAACACATGGCTCAATGTGAGTCAATGCATAGCCTATACCCGCACACACACACACAGAAACACACCTTAACATGGCTCAGTGTACAGACTATAGCAGTACACACACACACAAACACACACCGCTCAGTGATTCAATGCAAATCCCATATCAGCATACACATACACATACACTCACCTAGGTGTGACTCAATTCTCAGCATATAGCAGCACACACACACACCTTACTGTGACTCATGCAGACTCTACAGCACCAAATACACAACACTAACACAGGGCTGTGATTCAATGCACAGCCTATAACACCACACAGAGACACCCATCACTGTGACTCAAACCGCAGCCTGTACATGCACATACACACACAAAGACCCACTTTCTGTGACTCAATACACAGCCTACTGCAGCACACACACACACACAAACACAACCATCACTGTGACTCAATGCACCTCCTGTACCAGCTTACACACATGCCTCACTGTGAATCAATGCACAGCCTATACAAGAACACACAAACACTCACACATACCTGACTGTGACTCAGTGAACCACCTATAGCAGCACCCACAAACACACACAAACATACATGATTCACTTGGACTCAATGCACTTCATATATCAGCACACACACACACACACACATATATGACTCACTGACTCCTTGCACAGCCTGTACTGGCACACACACAAGTCTTACTGTGACTCAATGCAGAGTCTCCACCAGCATACAAACACATGGCTCACTGTGACACAATGTAATGCCTATGCCAGCACACACACACAGAGACGCATGCATGGCTCTCTCTGATACAATGCATGTACTATACCATCACAAACACACACACACACACACGCACAGTCACTGTGACACAATGCACAGCCTATACCACAACACCCATGCAAAGACACATATGCACGGCTCATTGTGACTCTATGAACACCCTATACTATCACATACACACATTCACACATGGCTCATTGTGAATCAGTGCACAGTCTGTAGTTCCAGGTATACACACACAGACACACACCTCAGTGACTCAATGCAAAGCCCATACCATCACACACACACACACATACACACACAGCTCACTGTGAATCAGTGTACAGTCTTCAGCTCCATGTACATACACACACAACACACCTTAGTGAATCAATGCAGAGACCATACCAGCATACACACACACATACACACACCTGAGACTCAATGCTCTGCCTATTCCAGCACACACACACACGGCTCACTGTGGTTCAATACCAGCCTGTACCTGCACACACACACACTCTCACACACACCGCCGTGTGACTCAATGCAGTTTATACCACCACACAGACACACAAACACACACAAACACCTCTCTGTGACTCAATGCCAAGCCCATACAAGTAAACAGACACACACAACAATGGCTCACTGAGACTCAATGAATAGCGTATAGTAGCACATACAAACACATGGCTCAATGTGAGTCAATGCATAGCCTATACCCGCACACACACACACAGAAACACAGCTTAATATGGCTCAGTGTACAGCCTATAGCAGTACACACACACACATCTTACTGTGACTCATGCAGACTCTACAGCACCAAATACACAAACACGAACACAGGGCTGGGATTCAATGCACAGTCCATACCAGCAAAGGCACACACACCACACCACACTGTGACTCAATGTTCAGATTATACCAGCAGACACACACGGCTCAGTCTCTCCTAGTGCACAGAATATAACATCACACACACACACCCCACACTGTGACTCAATGCACAGCCTGTACCTACACATACACACACACACAGCTCACTGTGACAAAATATGCAGCCTATACCAGCACACACACACACACACCCTCAATGTTACACAATGGGCAGCCTATATCAGAACATGCAGACACACACACACATCACTCTGACTCACTGCACATCCTATACCAGTGCACTCACACACACACACACATGGCTGACTGTGAATCAATGCACACTCTGTACCAGGACACACACACACACACACACATGGCTCCCTGTGACTTAGTGCACAGGATATGCTAGCAGACATACACACACAGAGAAGCACATACGGCAAAATGTGAGTCAATCCACAGCCCATACCTCCACACACGCACACATACTGACACTCAAAAACACAGCTCAGTGTGATTCAATGCAAATCCTAAACTAGAAAGTGCACACACACAGACACAAACCTCCCTATGAATCAGTGCATAGCATATAACATCACACACATACACCTCACTGTGACTCAATGTGCTGCCTCGACCTGCACACACACACAAAAAAAACTCAATATGACTCAATGAGCAGGCTGTACCAGCACACATATACACACATGTGCACACAGACCTCAGTGTGCCTCAATTGTCAGCCTATACCAGAACACACAGACACACACACCTCCCACTCTGACTCAATGCACAACCTATACCAGCGTGCACACACACTCACATGGCACAGTGAATCAAGGCACAATTTTACCAGCACATGCACACACACCTCAGAGTGATTCAAAGCTCAGCCTATACCAGCAAACACACACACACAAACACAGACATGCACAGATGCAGGCCTCACTGTGACTCAATGCACAGCCTATACCAGTACACACACACACACACCAACACACACTCACACATGGCTCACTGGTACTCAATAAATCGCCTATACCAGCACACACACACACAGCGCACTGTGACTCAATGCAGTCTGTATCACCCACACTCACACACACACCCATGAGTCAATAAAGCCCATACCAGCACAATAAAGCCCATACCAGCACACAAACTCACATGCACACACACACACATGAGACTGTGACTCAAAACGCTTCCTGTACCAGCACACACACACACAAACACCTCACTGTGACTCAATGCACAGCCTATACGAGCACACACATACACACACAGCTCACAGTGACTCAATACAGAGTCTATACCAGCACACACACAGACACACAGCCCACTCTGTCTCAACTGTCATCTAGTGCCAGCACACACACACACACAAACACACAAACACACACAGCCGTTCAGGTCAAAGTGGATAAAACCACAGTCCACACCATCACAGCACACACACACCGCACTACTCACTGTGACTCAATGCACAGTCTACACCAGCAAATACACACACACATACACAAACAACTCCCACACATTCAACTGTGACTCAGTGCTCTGACTATACCAGCTCCCCACACACACATGGTTCACTGTGACTCAGTGCACAGCAAATAACTGTACACACACACCCCTACACACACATATTGCTCAGTTTGACCTAACGAACAGTCTGTAACACCACATACACACATGCACACCTCAGTGACTCAATGTTCAGCCTGTACCATCACACACACACACGCATACACAAATACACGTACACACACTAATACGGCTCGCTGTGATTCAATGCACAGCCTATAACATCACACAGAGACACCCATCACTGTGACTCGAACTGCAGCTTGTACTTGCACATACACACACAAAGACCCACCTTCTGTGACTCAATTCACAGCCTACTGCAGCATACACACAGAAAAACAACCATCACTGTGATTCAATGCACCGCCTATACCACCATACACACAGAGCTCACTGTGAATCAATGCACAGCCTATAGAAGAACACACAAACACTCACTCACACATACCTGACTGTGACTCAGTGAACCACCTATAGCAACACACACACACACACACAAACATACACTGCTCATTGGACTCAATGCACTGCCTAAACAAGCACACACACACACAAACACACACACACATATGACTCACTGACTCAATGCACAGCCTGTACTGGCACACACACAAGGCTTACTGTGACTCAATGCAGAGTCTACACCAGCATACAAACACATGGCTCACTGTGACTCAATATAATGCCTATGCCAGCACACACACACAGAGACACATGAATGGCTCTCTCTGATTCAATGCACGTACTATACCATCACAAACACACACACACGCACAGTCACTGTGACACAACGCAGACCCTATACCACAACACCCATGCAAAGACACATATGCACGGCTCTTTGTGACTCTATGCACACCCTATACTATCACATACACACATTCACACATGGCTCATTGTGAATCAGTGCACAGTCTGTAGTTCCAGGTATACACACACAGACACACACCTCAGTGACTCAATGCAAAGCCCATACCATCACACACACACACACATACACACACAGCTCACTGTGAATCAGTGTACAGTCTTCAGCTCCATGTACATACACACACAACACACCTTAGTGAATCAATGCAGAGACCATACCAGCATACACACACACATACACACACCTGAGACTCAATGCTCTGCCTATTCCAGCACACACACACACACAGGCACACACACGGCTCACTGTCATTCAATACCAGCCTCTACCTGCACACACACACACTCTCACACACACCGCCGTGTGACTCAATGCAGATGATACCACCACACAGACACACACACACACCTGACTGAGACTCAATGCCAAGCCCATACAAGTAAACAGACACACAAAACAAAGGCTCACTGAGACTCAATGAACAGTGTATACTAGCACATACAAACACATGGCTCAATGTGAGTCAATGCATAGCCTATACCCGCACACACACACACAGAAACACACCTTAACATGGCTCAGTGTACAGACTATAGCAGTACACACACACACAAACACACACCGCTCAGTGATTCAATGCAAATCCCATATCAGCATACACATACACATACACTCATCTAGGTGTGACTCAATTCTCAGCATATAGCAGCACACACACACACCTTACTGTGACTCATGCAGACTCTACAGCACCAAATACACAACACTAACACAGGGCTGTGATTCAATGCACAGCCTATAACACCACACAGAGACACCCATCACTGTGACTCAAACCGCAGCCTGCACATGCACATACACACACAAAGACCCACTTTCTGTGACTCAATACACAGCCTACTGCAGCACACACACACACACAAACACAACCATCACTGTGACTCAATGCACCTCCTGTACCAGCTTACACACATGCCTCACTGTGAATCAATGCACAGCCTATACAAGAACACACAAACACTCACACATACCTGACTGTGACTCAGTGAACCACCTATAGCAGCACCCACAAACACACACAAACATACATGATTCACTTGGACTCAATGCACTTCATATATCAGCACACATACACACACACACACACATATATGACTCACTGACTCCTTGCACAGCCTGTACTGGCACACACACAAGTCTTACTGTGACTCAATGCAGAGTCTCCACCAGCATACAAACACATGGCTCACTGTGACACAATGTAATGCCTATGCCAGCACACACACACAGAGACGCATGCATGGCTCTCTCTGATACAATGCATGTACTATACCAACACAAACACACACACACACACGCACAGTCACTGTGACACAATGCACAGCCTATACCACAACACCCATGCAAAGACACATATGCACGGCTCATTGTGACTCTATGAACACCCTATACTATCACATACACACATTCACACATGGCTCATTGTGAATCAGTGCACAGTCTGTAGTTCCAGGTATACACACACAGACACACACCTCAGTGACTCAATGCAAAGCCCATACCATCACACACACACACACATACACACACAGCTCACTGTGAATCAGTGTACAGTCTTCAGCTCCATGTACATACACACACAACACACCTTAGTGAATCAATGCAGAGACCATACCAGCATACACACACACATACACACACCTGAGACTCAATGCTCTGCCTATTCCAGCACACACACACACGGCTCACTGTGGTTCAATACCAGCCTGTACCTGCACACACACACACTCTCACACACACCGCCGTGTGACTCAATGCAGTTTATACCACCACACAGACACACAAACACACACAAACACCTCTCTGTGACTCAATGTCAAGCCCATACAAGTAAACAGACACACACAACAATGGCTCACTGAGACTCAATGAATAGCGTATAGTAGCACATACAAACACATGGCTCAATGTGAGTCAATGTATAGCCTATACCCGCACACACACACACAGAAACACACCTTAATATGGCTCAGTGTACAGCCTATAGCAGTACACACACACACATCTTACTGTGACTCATGCAGACTCTACAGCACCAAATACACAAACACGAACACAGGGCTGGGATTCAATGCACAGTCCATACCAGCAAAGGCACACACACCACACCACACTGTGACTCAATGTTCAGATTATACCAGCACACACACACGGCTCAGTCTCTCCTAGTGCACAGAATATAACATCACACACACACCCCACACTGTGACTCAATGCACAGCCTGTACCTACACATACACACACACACAGCTCACTGTGACAAAATATGCAGCCTATACCAGCACACACACACACACACCCTCAATGTTACACAATGGGCAGCCTATATCAGAACATGCAGACACACACACACATCACTCTGACTCACTGCACATCCTATACCAGTGCACTCACACACACACACACATGGCTGACTGTGAATCAATGCACACTCTGTACCAGGACACACACACACACACACACATGGCTCCCTGTGACTTAGTGCACAGGATATGCTAGCAGACATACACACACAGAGAAGCACATACGGCAAAATGTGAGTCAATCCACAGCCCATACCTCCACACACGCACACATACTGACACTCAAAAACACAGCTCAGTGTGATTCAATGCAAATCCTAAACTAGAAAGTGCACACACACAGACACAAACCTCCCTATGAATCAGTGCATAGCATATCACATCACACACATACACCTCACTGTGACTCAATGTGCTGCCTCTACTTGCACACACACACAAAAAAAAACTCAATATGACTCAATGAGCAGGCTGTACCAGCACACATATACACACATGTGCACACAGACCTCAGTGTGCCTCAATTGTCAGCCTATACCAGAACACACAGACACACACACCTCCCACTCTGACTCAATGCACAACCTATACCAGCGTGCACACACACTCACATGGCACAGTGAATCAAGGCACAATTTTACCAGCACATGCACACACACCTCAGAGTGATTCAAAGCTCAGCCTATACCAGCAAACACACACACACAAACACAGACATGCACAGATGCAGGCCTCACTGTGACTCAATGCACAGCCTATACCAGTACACACACACACACACCAACACGCACTCACACATGGCTCACTGGTACTCAATAAATCGCCTATACCAGCACACACACACACAGCGCACTGTGACTCAATGCAGTCTGTATCACCCACACTCACACACACACCCATGAGTCAATAAAGCCCATACCAGCACAATAAAGCCCATACCAGCACACAAACTCACATGCACACACACACACATGAGACTGTGACTCAAAACGCTTCCTGTACCAGCACACACACACACAAACACCTCACTGTGACTCAATGCACAGCCTATACGAGCACACACATACACACACAGCTCACAGTGACTCAATACAGAGTCTATACCAGCGCACACACAGACACACAGCCCACTCTGTCTCAACTGTCATCTAGTGCCAGCACACACACACACACAAACACACAAACACACACAGCCGTTCAGGTCAAAGTGGATAAAACCACAGTCCACACCATCACAGCACACACACACCGCACTACTCACTGTGACTCAATGCACAGTCTACACCAGCAAATACACACACACATACACAAACAACTCCCACACATTCAACTGTGACTCAGTGCTCTGACTATACCAGCTCCCCACACACACATGGTTCACTGTGACTCAGTGCACAGCAAATAACTGTACACACACACCCCTACACACACATATTGCTCAGTTTGACCTAACGAACAGTCTGTAACACCACATACACACATGCACACCTCAGTGACTCAATGTTCAGCCTGTACCATCACACACACACACGCATACACAAATACACGTACACACACTAATACGGCTCGCTGTGATTCAATGCACAGCCTATAACATCACACAGAGACACCCATCACTGTGACTCGAACTGCAGCTTGTACTTGCACATACACACACAAAGACCCACCTTCTGTGACTCAATTCACAGCCTACTGCAGCATACACACAGAAAAACAACCATCACTGTGATTCAATGCACCGCCTATACCACCATACACACAGAGCTCACTGTGAATCAATGCACAGCCTATAGAAGAACACACAAACACTCACTCACACATACCTGACTGTGACTCAGTGAACCACCTATAGCAACACACACACACACACACAAACATACACTGCTCATTGGACTCAATGCACTGCCTAAACAAGCACACACACACACAAACACACACACACATATGACTCACTGACTCAATGCACAGCCTGTACTGGCACACACACAAGGCTTACTGTGACTCAATGCAGAGTCTACACCAGCATACAAACACATGGCTCACTGTGACTCAATATAATGCCTATGCCAGCACACACACACAGAGACACATGAATGGCTCTCTCTGATTCAATGCACGTACTATACCATCACAAACACACACACACGCACAGTCACTGTGACACAACGCAGACCCTATACCACAACACCCATGCAAAGACACATATGCACGGCTCTTTGTGACTCTATGCACACCCTATACTATCACATACACACATTCACACATGGCTCATTGTGAATCAGTGCACAGTCTGTAGTTCCAGGTATACACACACAGACACACACCTCAGTGACTCAATGCAAAGCCCATACCATCACACACACACACACATACACACACAGCTCACTGTGAATCAGTGTACAGTCTTCAGCTCCATGTACATACACACACAACACACCTTAGTGAATCAATGCAGAGACCATACCAGCATACACACACACATACACACACCTGAGACTCAATGCTCTGCCTATTCCAGCACACACACACACACAGGCACACACACGGCTCACTGTCATTCAATACCAGCCTCTACCTGCACACACACACACTCTCACACACACCGCCGTGTGACTCAATGCAGATGATACCACCACACAGACACACACACACACCTGACTGAGACTCAATGCCAAGCCCATACAAGTAAACAGACACACAAAACAAAGGCTCACTGAGACTCAATGAACAGTGTATACTAGCACATACAAACACATGGCTCAATGTGAGTCAATGCATAGCCTATACCCGCACACACACACACAGAAACACACCTTAACATGGCTCAGTGTACAGACTATAGCAGTACACACACACACAAACACACACTGCTCAGTGATTCAATGCAAATCCCATATCAGCATACACATACACATACACTCATCTAGGTGTGACTCAATTCTCAGCATATAGCAGCACACACACACACCTTACTGTGACTCATGCAGACTCTACAGCACCAAATACACAACACTAACACAGGGCTGTGATTCAATGCACAGCCTATAACACCACACAGAGACACCCATCACTGTGACTCAAACCGCAGCCTGCACATGCACATACACACACAAAGACCCACTTTCTGTGACTCAATACACAGCCTACTGCAGCACACACACACACACAAACACAACCATCACTGTGACTCAATGCACCTCCTGTACCAGCTTACACACATGCCTCACTGTGAATCAATGCACAGCCTATACAAGAACACACAAACACTCACACATACCTGACTGTGACTCAGTGAACCACCTATAGCAGCACCCACAAACACACACAAACATACATGATTCACTTGGACTCAATGCACTTCATATATCAGCACACATACACACACACACACACATATATGACTCACTGACTCCTTGCACAGCCTGTACTGGCACACACACAAGTCTTACTGTGACTCAATGCAGAGTCTCCACCAGCATACAAACACATGGCTCACTGTGACACAATGTAATGCCTATGCCAGCACACACACACAGAGACGCATGCATGGCTCTCTCTGATACAATGCATGTACTATACCAACACAAACACACACACACACACGCACAGTCACTGTGACACAATGCACAGCCTATACCACAACACCCATGCAAAGACACATATGCACGGCTCATTGTGACTCTATGAACACCCTATACTATCACATACACACATTCACACATGGCTCATTGTGAATCAGTGCACAGTCTGTAGTTCCAGGTATACACACACAGACACACACCTCAGTGACTCAATGCAAAGCCCATACCATCACACACACACACACATACACACACAGCTCACTGTGAATCAGTGTACAGTCTTCAGCTCCATGTACATACACACACAACACACCTTAGTGAATCAATGCAGAGACCATACCAGCATACACACACACATACACACACCTGAGACTCAATGCTCTGCCTATTCCAGCACACACACACACGGCTCACTGTGGTTCAATACCAGCCTGTACCTGCACACACACACACTCTCACACACACCGCCGTGTGACTCAATGCAGTTTATACCACCACACAGACACACAAACACACACAAACACCTCTCTGTGACTCAATGTCAAGCCCATACAAGTAAACAGACACACACAACAATGGCTCACTGAGACTCAATGAATAGCGTATAGTAGCACATACAAACACATGGCTCAATGTGAGTCAATGCATAGCCTATACCCGCACACACACACACAGAAACACACCTTAATATGGCTCAGTGTACAGCCTATAGCAGTACACACACACACATCTTACTGTGACTCATGCAGACTCTACAGCACCAAATACACAAACACGAACACAGGGCTGGGATTCAATGCACAGTCCATACCAGCAAAGGCACACACACCACACCACACTGTGACTCAATGTTCAGATTATACCAGCACACACACACGGCTCACTCTGTCCTAGTGCACAGAATATAACATCACACACACACCCCACACTGTGACTCAATGCACAGCCTGTACCTACACATACACACACACACAGCTCACTGTGACAAAATATGCAGCCTATACCAGCACACACACACACACACCCTCAATGTTACACAATGGTCAGCCTATATCAGAACATGCAGACACACACACACATCACTCTGACTCACTGCACATCCTATACCAGTGCACTCACACACACACACACATGGCTGACTGTGAATCAATGCACACTCTGTACCAGGACACACACACACACACACACATGGCTCCCTGTGACTTAGTGCACAGGATATGCTAGCAGACATACACACACAGAGAAGCACATACGGCAAAATGTGAGTCAATCCACAGCCCATACCTCCACACACGCACACATACTGACACTCAAAAACACAGCTCAGTGTGATTCAATGCAAATCCTAAACTAGAAAGTGCACACACACAGACACAAACCTCCCTATGAATCAGTGCATAGCATATAACATCACACACATACACCTCACTGTGACTCAATGTGCTGCCTCTACCTGCACACACACACACAAAAAACTCAATATGACTCAATGAGCAGGCTGTACCAGCACACATATACACACATGTGCACACAGACCTCAGTGTGCCTCAATTGTCAGCCTATACCAGAACACACAGACACACACACCTCCCACTCTGACTCAATGCACAACCTATACCAGCGTGCACACACACTCACATGGCACAGTGAATCAAGGCACAATTTTACCAGCACATGCACACACACCTCAGAGTGATTCAAAGCTCAGCCTATACCAGCAAACACACACACACAAACACAGACATGCACAGATGCAGGCCTCACTGTGACTCAATGCACAGCCTATACCAGTACACACACACACACACCAACACGCACTCACACATGGCTCACTGGTACTCAATAAATCGCCTATACCAGCACACACACACACAGCGCACTGTGACTCAATGCAGTCTGTATCACCCACACTCACACACACACCCATGAGTCAATAAAGTCCATACCAGCACAATAAAGCCCATACCAGCACACAAACTCACATGCACACACACACACACGAGACTGTGACTCAAAACGCTTCCTGTACCAGCACACACACACACAAACACCTCACTGTGACTCAATGCACAGCCTATACGAGCACACACATACACACACAGCTCACAGTGACTCAATACAGAGTCTATACCAGTGCACACACAGACACACAGCCCACTCTGTCTCAACTGTCATCTAGTGCCAGCACACACACACACACAAACACACAAACACACACAGCCGTTCAGGTCAAAGTGGATAAAACCACAGTCCACACCATCACAGCACACACACACCGCACTACTCACTGTGACTCAATGCACAGTCTACACCAGCAAATACACACACACATACACAAACAACTCCCACACATTCAACTGTGACTCAGTGCTCTGACTATACCAGCTCCCCACACACACATGGTTCACTGTGACTCAGTGCACAGCAAATAACTGTACACACACACCCCTACACACACATATTGCTCAGTTTGACCTAACGAACAGTCTGTAACACCACATACACACATGCATACCTCAGTGACTCAATGTTCAGCCTGTACCATCACACACGCATACACAAATACACGTACACACACTAATACGGCTCGCTGTGATTCAATGCACAGCCTATAACATCACACAGAGACACCCATCACTGTGACTCGAACTGCAGCTTGTACCTGCACATACACACACAAAGACCCACCTTCTGTGACTCAATTCACAGCCTACTGCAGCATACACACAGAAAAACAACCATCAGTGTGATTCAATGCACCGCCTATACCACCATACACACAGAGCTCACTGTGAATCAATGCCCAGCCTATAGAAGAACACACAAACACTCACTCACACATACCTGACTGTGACTCAGTGAACCACCTATAGCAGCAAACACACACACACACAAACATACACTGCTCATTGGACTCAATGCACTGCCTAAACCAGCACACACACACACAAACACACACACACATATGACTCACTGACTCAATGCACAGCCTGTACTGGCACACACACAAGGCTTACTGTGACTCAATGCAGAGTCTACACCAGCATACAAACACATGGCTCACTGTGACACAATGTAATGCCTATGCCAGCACACACACACAGAGACGCATGCATGGCTCTCTCTGATACATTGCATGTACTATACCATCACAAACACACACACACGCACAGTCACTGTGACACAACGCAGACCCTATACCACAACACCCATGCAAAGACACATATGCACGGCTCTTTGTGACTCTATGCACACCCTATACTATCACATACACACATTCACACATGGCTCATTGTGAATCAGTGCACAGTCTGTAGTTCCAGGTATACACACACAGACACACACCTCAGTGACTCAATGCAAAGCCCATACCATCACACACACACACACATACACACACAGCTCACTGTGAATCAGTGTACAGTCTTCAGCTCCATGTACATACACACACAACACACCTTAGTGAATCAATGCAGAGACCATACCAGCATACACACACACATACACACACCTGAGACTCAATGCTCTGCCTATTCCAGCACACACACACACACAGGCACACACACGGCTCACTGTCATTCAATACCAGCCTCTACCTGCACACACACACACTCTCACACACACCGCCGTGTGACTCAATGCAGATGATACCACCACACAGACACACACACACACCTGACTGAGACTCAATGCCAAGCCCATACAAGTAAACAGACACACAAAACAAAGGCTCACTGAGACTCAATGAATAGTGTATACTAGCACATACAAACACATGGCTCAATGTGAGTCAATGCATAGCCTATACCCGCACACACACACACAGAAACACACCTTAACATGGCTCAGTGTACAGACTATAGCAGTACACACACACACAAACACACACCGCTCAGTGATTCAATGCAAATCCCATATCAGCATACACATACACATACACTCACCTAGGTGTGACTCAATTCTCAGCATATAGCAGCACACACACACACCTTACTGTGACTCATGCAGACTCTACAGCACCAAATACACAACACTAACACAGGGCTGTGATTCAATGCACAGCCTATAACACCACACAGAGACACCCATCACTGTGACTCAAACCGCAGCCTGTACATGCACATACACACACAAAGACCCACTTTCTGTGACTCAATACACAGCCTACTGCAGCACACACACACACACAAACACAACCATCACTGTGACTCAATGCACCTCCTGTACCAGCTTACACACATGCCTCACTGTGAATCAATGCACAGCCTATACAAGAACACACAAACACTCACACATACCTGACTGTGACTCAGTGAACCACCTATAGCAGCACCCACAAACACACACAAACATACATGATTCACTTGGACTCAATGCACTTCATATATCAGCACACACACACACACACACACATATATGACTCACTGACTCCTTGCACAGCCTGTACTGGCACACACACAAGTCTTACTGTGACTCAATGCAGAGTCTCCACCAGCATACAAACACATGGCTCACTGTGACACAATGTAATGCCTATGCCAGCACACACACACAGAGACGCATGCATGGCTCTCTCTGATACAATGCATGTACTATACCATCACAAACACACACACACACACACGCACAGTCACTGTGACACAATGCACAGCCTATACCACAACACCCATGCAAAGACACATATGCACGGCTCATTGTGACTCTATGAACACCCTATACTATCACATACACACATTCACACATGGCTCATTGTGAATCAGTGCACAGTCTGTAGTTCCAGGTATACACACACAGACACACACCTCAGTGACTCAATGCAAAGCCCATACCATCACACACACACACACATACACACACAGCTCACTGTGAATCAGTGTACAGTCTTCAGCTCCATGTACATACACACACAACACACCTTAGTGAATCAATGCAGAGACCATACCAGCATACACACACACATACACACACCTGAGACTCAATGCTCTGCCTATTCCAGCACACACACACACGGCTCACTGTGGTTCAATACCAGCCTGTACCTGCACACACACACACTCTCACACACACCGCCGTGTGACTCAATGCAGTTTATACCACCACACAGACACACAAACACACACAAACACCTCTCTGTGACTCAATGCCAAGCCCATACAAGTAAACAGACACACACAACAATGGCTCACTGAGACTCAATGAATAGCGTATAGTAGCACATACAAACACATGGCTCAATGTGAGTCAATGCATAGCCTATACCCGCACACACACACACAGAAACACAGCTTAATATGGCTCAGTGTACAGCCTATAGCAGTACACACACACACATCTTACTGTGACTCATGCAGACTCTACAGCACCAAATACACAAACACGAACACAGGGCTGGGATTCAATGCACAGTCCATACCAGCAAAGGCACACACACCACACCACACTGTGACTCAATGTTCAGATTATACCAGCAGACACACACGGCTCAGTCTCTCCTAGTGCACAGAATATAACATCACACACACACCCCACACTGTGACTCAATGCACAGCCTGTACCTACACATACACACACACACAGCTCACTGTGACAAAATATGCAGCCTATACCAGCACACACACACACACACCCTCAATGTTACACAATGGTCAGCCTATATCAGAACATGCAGACACACACACACATCACTCTGACTCACTGCACATCCTATACCAGTGCACTCACACACACACACACATGGCTGACTGTGAATCAATGCACACTCTGTACCAGGACACACACACACACACACACATGGCTCCCTGTGACTTAGTGCACAGGATATGCTAGCAGACATACACACACAGAGAAGCACATACGGCAAAATGTGAGTCAATCCACAGCCCATACCTCCACACACGCACACATACTGACACTCAAAAACACAGCTCAGTGTGATTCAATGCAAATCCTAAACTAGAAAGTGCACACACACAGACACAAACCTCCCTATGAATCAGTGCATAGCATATCACATCACACACATACACCTCACTGTGACTCAATGTGCTGCCTCTACTTGCACACACACACACAAAAAACTCAATATGACTCAATGAGCAGGCTGTACCAGCACACATATACACACATGTGCACACAGACCTCAGTGTGCCTCAATTGTCAGCCTATACCAGAACACACAGACACACACACCTCCCACTCTGACTCAATGCACAACCTATACCAGCGTGCACACACACTCACATGGCACAGTGAATCAAGGCACAATTTTACCAGCACATGCACACACACCTCAGAGTGATTCAAAGCTCAGCCTATACCAGCAAACACACACACACAAACACAGACATGCACAGATGCAGGCCTCACTGTGACTCAATGCACAGCCTATACCAGTACACACACACACACACCAACACGCACTCACACATGGCTCACTGGTACTCAATAAATCGCCTATACCAGCACACACACACACAGCGCACTGTGACTCAATGCAGTCTGTATCACCCACACTCACACACACACCCATGAGTCAATAAAGTCCATACCAGCACAATAAAGCCCATACCAGCACACAAACTCACATGCACACACACACACACGAGACTGTGACTCAAAACGCTTCCTGTACCAGCACACACACACACAAACACCTCACTGTGACTCAATGCACAGCCTATACGAGCACACACATACACACACAGCTCACAGTGACTCAATACAGAGTCTATACCAGCGCACACACAGACACACAGCCCACTCTGTCTCAACTGTCATCTAGTGCCAGCACACACACACACACAAACACACAAACACACACAGCCGTTCAGGTCAAAGTGGATAAAACCACAGTCCACACCATCACAGCACACACACAGCGCACTACTCACTGTGACTCAATGCACAGTCTACACCAGCAAATACACACACACATACACAAACAACTCCCACACATTCAACTGTGACTCAGTGCTCTGACTATACCAGCTCCCCACACACACATGGTTCACTGTGACTCAGTGCACAGCAAATAACTGTACACACACACCCCTACACACACATATTGCTCAGTTTGACCTAACGAACAGTCTGTAACACCACATACACACATGCACACCTCAGTGACTCAATGTTCAGCCTGTACCATCACACACACACACGCATACACAAATACACGTACACACACTAATACGGCTCGCTGTGATTCAATGCACAGCCTATAACATCACACAGAGACACCCATCACTGTGACTCGAACTGCAGCTTGTACCTGCACATACACACACAAAGACCCACCTTCTGTGACTCAATTCACAGCCTACTGCAGCATACACACAGAAAAACAACCATCACTGTGATTCAATGCACCGCCTATACGACCATACACACAGAGCTCACTGTGAATCAATGCACAGCCTATAGAAGAACACACAAACACTCACTCACACATACCTGACTGTGACTCAGTGAACCACCTATAGCAGCACACACACACACACACAAACATACACTGCTCATTGGA